>NC_068988.1:59013307-59021690 GCF_001194135.2 Octopus bimaculoides
ATATATATATATATATATATATGAACGTTTTTGAGTATAATAATATATATTATATACACAAACCAGTTTCGCCAGTAATAGCTTGACGTCGCTAAATTTGGTGGCATCTTTAAAATAGATATATCTTTTCAACAATCTGTAATTTACAACGTCATTGTACTGTCCATCCTAAAATTTGACCGACTGTATTGACATCCACTTTACATTCCTTAAATACTGGTAATACCGATTAAAAATTTAATTTGTTGATCATCTTTTAATATATCAAACCATCAAAACATTTATTAAACCTGATGAGATGTAGTTTGTGTAAGATATTACATAATGTTAGGTATGCTGGTCTTACTGCATATCACGCGCCAACATGTATATGTCACAATACTTCTCTTAATGAAATAACTATAGCAGTATCAAATAACCGATTCGTCTGTTTTCATTAAATTCTTACGTTATGTTGCTAGCATCTCAATCAGTGCGATGAGGAAAGTGAATATGAATATTTCTTTGAAAATATACCAGAGGGAACACGTATTATATGCAATTTCCATTTCATAAACACGAGATGTTTGTCATGAAACATTATTTTATGAATAGAAATATTGCATTTCTAAATGTCTCAGAGAGATTTATACAGTAGCAGCACGAATAAGTGATGTTATGTTGCCAACTTAATGTGGAAGTCCCACGAAAGGGAAGAATGCTACTGCTATTTAGCCCTAGTAAACACCGTTTCCAGTTGGCGAATATGCATCGACAGATAGCAAGCCATGCTCCTCCAGACTGATGATGAGCAATGATTCTGAAATTACTCTTTCGATGATAGCTTTGCTGAGTGGAGGTGCTTATCTTCCCCTTTGAAAACGTAAGGTCACAGAAAATGTGTCATGGCCAACTAGAAACGATGTTTCCTAGGGCTAAATATCTGTAGCATTCTTCCCTATTACAACCACATTACGTTGCCAACATAACAACACCTTATGTTATGAACTCTCGGTAATTTATGGCATGAGATACCTGCTTAGACTCATGTAACGTCGTATAAACATATATATCCATCAATGTAACTATATTCATACAACTACACCTGTTATAAAGTATTCCAGATGCACCCTTCTTCCCTGTATGATGTGGCTTATGAATATTATGTACACACACGCGCGCGCGCACACACACACACATGCACACGCAGACACTTTCACATTTTTCCCAAAAGTAAATGTTATACTCACCATTTTTTGTGATTTTTGAACCAAGTTTTCCACCTATATATAAAATATAATAAATTCCAGCATTAATAATGATTTCTTTGATAATGACGGTAACGTTTTTATAATAAAAATTATTGTTTCACTTATAGCTACAAGCCTTGAACTTTTGTGCGAGCGGGCTACTTCATTGTGTCGATCCGATTGCTCAACGGATAATTCTTTTATCGATTATGATTTAATGAAGGGCAAAGTCGACCTCGATAGAATTTGAACTAATGATGACAACAACAACAACAACAACAACAACAACAACAACAACAACAACAACAATAATAATAATAATAATAATAATAATAATAATGATAATAATATACAACGGGGACATTTAACATGTGAGAGCGATAAAACACTGCTCCAAATTTTATCCAAAAACATCGGAAATAAAGACATCGCATAGAGACACAAATAGTTGACAAAGGGCTGAAGCATATCCGAGTAAGTAATACACACACTGAAATTTATTTCCATGATATATTATAACTGGAAATGATGTAGTTTAACTGGATATCGTCTCCACTGTTCGCAGAGCACATGTAAACACGCTTGATACGTTACAATCCATCAACAACCCTAGAATAACAATCGGGAAGTGCGTAATTTAAACTTGTTGCATAACAAGTACGAAAACAAAACACGTGCAAAACAATTTGACAACAGAAATGAACGCACTGGTACCCTACGAAAATGATGTCCGTCAAAATAAAGGGCCGGACATTGTTCCTAGTGTCGCACAAATATAACCGAAAATACATAAATGGATACGTGAGAAATATATTTCAATCCTTCACGCTTATTTTACATCAGTGCTCTACCCAAAGAACGAAAACTCAACAATATCCACATATAAAATATTGAAGAAAAATAATCTAAATAAAGACTTGGATACAGCAATGAATCCTAATAAACTAGCTAACATACGAAGATTATATTCTCAAAGCAAAACGAATATCAGAAATAGAAATAGAACATTTGAATGGAAAAATACATCAGGTAAATGCAGATAGTATCCACACAACAATGCCAAATAATATAAACATTGAGATAGTAAAACACGAAGACAAACGTAACATTTCCAACAAAAACGAAGTAAACAAAAAACAACAAACCCAGACCGTAGGGATGTATAATAATGTACAAAAAGCACCAATCCAGAACACCACAGAAAAACATATGAATGAAAAGGAAGGCGAAACAAATCTAAAACCGGGAAACAGTGAAGGGGAAATTAATGATTATGATACTATAAAAATGAGAATTGTCAAAAAACAGAACAGCACAGATGTCAGAATGGACCACAGATTATACCTCTCAAATATCAAAATAGACAATAAAACAACATCAATTATAAATAGCATAAACCTGGCCGTCTCGGAACTAATAGCCACAGAAACAACTGCAATATCACTGAGCTAAATGACATGATATATGCAGCAGACACTGCAGCCACAAAAGAAGCAGGATACTCCCTCAAACCCATCTAAATAGGAGTTCCACCACTCAAACAAACCCTTTGGATAAATAATATCCAAGAAAAAAAATTTCAATAGAAAGAAAACATCTATCGATTCTTAACGAAATTAGTAGACAATCAATACTACTAAGTAACAGGAAAAAAACAAAAAACAAAAAACAAAAATACTGTGAAAATACATTACAGAAAAAGATTTACCTGAGGTAAAAGAAAATCTAAAGCAAGATATCCTTGCCGAAGCACAAAGGATCCGCCGGTATGACAAACGCCAACGTTTTTTGAACAACACAAACAGTTCAACTTCAACCCCGCAAAATTCTACCAAGAACTTAGCAAAAATAAAATAGACATTACTACAGCACAAACAACAGAAGAAGTGGAAGGATTTCGGAAAGAAATATGGTCGGTGAAGGAACAATCTCGGAAAAGGACCATTAAAGCCACTAACGTAGCACATGAGCAACTCTGTGCATATATAACAACTGAAGAGGTCACCCAGGCACTGCAAAGACTAAGCAACTCCAAGGCACCTGGACACGACAAGATCTCCAACGTCTGGTTAAAATCTCTGACAGAAATACACAAAAACCTGGCTGAAATCTTTAACTACATACTAACAGAGCCAGCGAAAATGCCTGAATGACTCACGAAGGGAAAACTATCCTAATTCCCAAATCCAGAGAAATGGCGAAACCACAAATCTAGAGACCTATTACCTGTCTCGCTACAATCTACAAACCTTCACTGCAATAATATCGCAGAGATTGTGTAAGCACCTGGAAGAAAACAATCTGTTTCCAAAAGAGCAGAAAGGATGCTGCAAGGGCACATACGTCTTTAAAGATAAATTAATGATCAATAAAGCCATAACTGAAGACAGCCGCAGAAAGAAGAAAGGACTCGATATGGCCTGGATCGACTACCGAAAGGCTTTTGACGGGATTCCCCACACGTGGATTCTAGAAACATTAGCCATAAACAAGTTAGCACCACTAATTAGAAAATACCTAAAACACTCTATAAATAAATGGCAGACAGTGCTACAACACCAAACAAAAGAGGGACTTGTGAAAACGAAAGCCATCCCCATTCAAAGAGTAATATTCTAGGGAGACACGCTCTCTCCACTCTTGTTCTGACTGGCACTGACCCCTTTATCTGACGTGCTAAATAGATCTGGATTCGGATATAAAAGTTACGGCAAAACAAACAGCCACTCTTTATATATTGATGACCTAAAACTATACGATACAAATGATAAATAGCTGGAAACACTACTACAGAAAGTACACGGATTTACCAAAGTAATAGATATGAAATTTGGATTGGAAAAATGCGCCAAAGCAACCCTGAAAAGAGGAAAACTAGTAAAGAGTAGAAACATCAGACTAGATAAAGCCAATGAAATAAGAAAATTATACCAAAGCCAGGCATACACATATTTAGAAATCTATGCACTAGATAGGATACGACACACACAAATGAAAGAGAAACTAAAGAAAGAATACTATAGACGAGTTAGATTAATACTGCAAACAAAGCTGAATGCTAAAAAAAAGATAATAGGTATTAACACTTTAGCTGTCCAAGTTATATGTTACAGCTACAATATCCTTAACTGGACACTAAATGAACTAACAAAAATAGACAGGAAAATAAGAAAAATAATGACAGGATCTAGCATGCACCACCCAAAATCTGACATAGAAAGAGTATATATAGAACGTACAGAAGGTGGTAAAGGTCTTATATAGCTGGAAAACTATTATAAAATAACCACCATAGGAATGCAAAATACCTACATCAGAAGCAAGGAAATATAATACAAATATCCACAAAACACGAGCAAAACAAAAAAACTTTTTCCAGTATTTAAGGAAGCTGACAAATACAAGCAATGAATCATACTACCTAACAAATATGAAGAAGAAGAAGAAGAAACAACAAAAGCTATGAAACAAATGAAATCCAAACTAAAACTGGAACAGCAGTGGACCATGTTAAAACGATGGCAAGAAAAGCCCCTACATGGCAAATTCTGGGCTAAACTAAATGCAAAAAATAGACAGAAAATTCCCAGCAATGGTTGAGAAGTTCAGAGACTGAAGGATTTTTAATTTCAGCACAAGTCCAAAGCCTCCGCACCAGAAATTACCACAAACATATAATGAAAATAAACATAACAAGCATCTGCAGAATATGTGATGATGGACAAAAACAATAAATCATATTATCTCTGGCTGCCCATTCCTGGCTAAGAAGGAATATATTCACAGACACGACAGAGCTGGGAACTACATACACTGGAAGCTATGCCAACACTATGGAATAACAACAGAAAAGAGATGGTATAAACACACGCCAGAACAGGTCACAGAAGACGAGAAAGCGACCATACTCTGGAATATGCCAATACACACAGATAGAGAAATTAAGGTTAATAGGCCAGATATAGCTGTCAGAGATCATGAAGAAAAAAATGCTTTCTAATTGATGTATCAATACCAGCAGATGACAACGTTTCTCTGAAAGAAATGGAAAGACTTTCAAAATACAAAGACCTGGAAATAGAGGTAACTCGAATGTGGTATCTACAAAAAGAAATATTTCCTATCATAGTGAGTGCATTAGGTATGATGAAACACCAGGACTTACAAATATATATAGCATACAGAAAATTGCAATACTGGGCACTGCACACATTCTACGCAAAACACTTTCAATACAGTAAACATAAGAGCACCACAGCAAACCACAGCACATACCCAAGGTAGTGAAGTGAAAGCACGTTATAAAAATAAAACTACTGAACAATAATAATAAAAATAATAATAATAATAATAATAATAATAATAATAATAATAATAATAATAATAATAATAATAATAATAATAATAATAATAATAATAATTGCAACCACGCAGCAACTATGTGTTCCTCAAATTGGGGCTGTAATAAGGGTGGATCACTTTCAGAAATAGCAGAACTTTGCACCGTTCGAATACTCCGTATGGTGCTCGAAAAATAACGGGTGTTACCTTGGTTCACTAGTAGTGAATATTTGGCACCGTAGTACCTCTCCAGCGTTAGAAGCTGTGTAAAGACGAGCAATAATAATAATAATAATAATAATAATAATAATAATAATAATAATAATAATAATAATAATAATAATAATAATAAAATATCAGAAATAGAAATAGAACAATTGAATGGAAGAATACATCAGGAAAATCTAGATAGTAGCCACACAACAATGCCAAATAATAATATAAACACTGAGATAGTAAAACACGAAGACAAACGTAACATTTCAGTCAAAAACGAAGTAAACAAAAAAGAACAAACGCAGACCGTAGAAATTTATAATAATATACAAAAAGCACCAATCCAGAACACCACAGACAAACATATGAATGAAAAGGAAGGCCAAACAAATCTAAAACCTGGGAATAACGAAAGGAAACCTAATGATTATGATACTATGAAAATGAGAATAATCAGAGAACTGAAAACCACAGATCTTAGAATGGACCACAGATTATGTCTCACAAAAATCAAAATAGACAATAAAACATCAATAATAAATAGCTTAAACCTGGCCGTGACGGAACTAACAGCCACAGAAACAACTGGCAATATCACTGAGCTAAATGACATAATATATGCGGCAGCAACTGCAGCTACAGAAGAAGCAGGATACTCCCTCAAACCCATCTGAACAGGAGTTCCACCACCCAAACAGACCTTGTGGATAAATAATATCCAAAACAAAATTAAAAAAAAAGTGAAAAGATCTATCGATTCTCAACAAAAATGGTGGCCAATCAACACAACTAAGTAACAAGAAGAAAACAAAAATACTGTACAAATACAACATTACAGAAAAAGATTTACCTAAAACAAAAGAAAAGCTAAAGCAAGATATCCTTGCCAAAGCACGAAGGATCCGCCGTAATGAGAAACGCAAACGTTTCTTTGAACAAAACAAACAGTTCAAATCCAACCCCAAAACATTCTACCAAGAACTGGGTAAAAATAAAATAGACATTACTACAGAACCAACAGCAGAAGAAGTGGAAGGATTTTGGAAACAAATATAGTCGGTGAAGCAACAACCCCAGAAAAGGACCATTAAAACAACGAACTTAGCACCTGAGCAACTCTGGATCCCTATAACAACTGAAGAGGTCACACAGGCACTGCAAAAACTAAGCAACTGGAAGGCACCTGGACACGAAAAGATCCCAAACTTCTGGTTAAAATATCTGACAGGAATACACAAAAAGCTGGCTGAAAACTTTAACTACATACTAGCAGAGCCAGAGACAATGCCTCAATAGCTCACGAAAGGGAAAAGCATCTTAATTCCAATATTCACGGAAACAGAGAAACCACAAAACTACACACCTATAACCTATCTCCCTACAATCTACAAAGCCTTTACTGCAAAAATATCGCAGAGATTGAGTAAGCACCTGGAAAATAACAACCTGTTTCCAGAAGAGCAGAAGGGATGCTGCAAGGGCTCATACGGCTGTAAAGATCAATTAATGATCAATAAAGCCATAACTGAAGACAGCCGCAGAAAGAAGAAAGGCCTCAGTATGGCCTGAATCGACTACCGAAAGGCTTTCGACGGTGTTCCCCACACGTGGATTCTAGAAACGCTAGCCATAAACAAGGTGGCACCAATAATTATAAAATACATAAGGCACTCTATCAATAAATGGCAGACAGTGCTAAAGCTCCAAACAAAAGAGGGACTGGTGAAAACGAAAGCCATCCCCGTTAGAAGAGGAATATTCCAGGGAGACACGCTCTCTCCACTCCTGTTCTGCCTGGCACTCACACCTTTAAGTGAATTGCTAAATAGAACTGGATGCGGTTACAAATGTCACGTGAAAACAGTCAGCCACCTTTTATATATGGATGACCTAAAATTATACGCTAGAAATGATAAAGAGCTGGAAACACTACTACAGACAGTACATGGCTATACCAAGGAAATAGATATGAAATTCGGATTAGAAAAATGTGCCAAAGCAACCCTGAAAAGAGGAAAACGAGTTAAGAGTAGAAACATCACACTAGATAAAGCCAATGAAATAAGAGAACTAGACGAATGCCAGCCATACAAATATTTAGGAATCAATGAATTAGATAGGATACAGCATACACAAAAGAAAGAGAAAATAAAGAATACTATAGACGCGTTAGATCAATACTAAAAACAGAGCTCAATGTTTAAAACAAGATTATAAGTATTAACACTTTAGCCGTCCCAGTTATAAGGTACAGATACAATATCCTTAACTGGACGCTAAAATAGACAGGAAAACAAGAAAAATAATGACAGGATCTAGGATGCACCACCCAATATCTGACATAGAAATGATATATATACAACGTACAGAAGGTGGTAGGGGTCTTATACAGCTGGAAAACTATTATAAAGTTTCCATCATAGGACTGCAAAAATACCTACTTCAGAAGCAAGGAAAACTAATACAAATAACCACAAAACACGAGCAAAACAAAAAACTGTTTTCAGTATTTAAGGAAGCTGACAAATACAAACAAGAAATCAATCTACCTAACAAATACGAAGGAGGAGGAGAAGAAGAAGAAGAAGAAGAAGAAG
>NC_068988.1:59024052-59025005 GCF_001194135.2 Octopus bimaculoides
AAGAAGAAGCAGAAGAAGAAGAAGCAGAAGAAGAAGAAGCAGAAGAAGAAGAAGCAGAAGCAGAAGAAGCAGAAGAAGCAGAAGAAGAAGAAGAAGAAGAAGAAGAATAAGAAGAAGAAGAAGAAGAAGAAGAAGAAGAAGAATAAGCAACAAAAGCCATAAAACAAATGAAATCCAAGCTAAAACTAGAACAGAAACGGACCATGATTAAACGATAGCAAGAAAAGCCCATACATGGTAAATATTGGGATAAACTAAATGCAAAAAAATAGACAGGAAAATCCCAGCAATGGTTGAGAAGCTCAGGACTCAAATCAGAGACTGAAGGATTTTTAATTGCTGTACAAGATCAATGCCTCCCCACCAGAAATTACCAAAACATATAATGAAAAGAAACATAACAAGTAACTATAGAATATGTGGAAATGGACAAGAAACAATAAATCATATTATCTCTGGCTGCCCATTCCTGGCTAGGAAGGAATATATTCACAGACACGACAGGGCTGGGACCTATATACACTGGAAGCTATGGCAATACAATGGAATAACAATAGAAAAAAGATGGTATAAACACACGCCAGAACAGGTCACAGAAAAAAAGAAAGCAACCATACTCTGGGATATGCAAATACACACAGATAGAGAAATTAAGGCAAATAGACCAGATATAGCTGTCAGAGATCATGAAGAAAAAAATGCTTTCTAATTGATGTATCAATACCAGCAGATGACAACGTTTCCCTAAAAGAAATGGAAAAACTTTCAAAATACAAAGACCTGGAAATAGAGGTAACTCGAATGTGGAATCTAAAAACAGAAACGATTCCTATCATAGTAGGTGCCTTAGGTATAATAAAAATATTCAGACAAATACATAACAAGAACACCAGGACTTACAAATATATATAACATGCAGAAAATTGCACTACTGGGCACTGCACACATCCTAC
>NC_068988.1:59027763-59032422 GCF_001194135.2 Octopus bimaculoides
TAATGGGTTCTTAGTGCTGCTGTTATTCACACGGTGCATTGGCCATACTGAGGCCTTTCTTCTTTCTGCGGCTGTCTTCAGTTATGGCTTTATTGATCATTAATTGATCTTTAAAGACGTATGAGCCCTTGCAGCATCCCTCCTGCTCTTTTGGAAACAGATTGTTTTCTTCCAGGTGCTTACACAATCTCTGCGATATTATTGCAGTGAAGGTTTGTAGATTGTAGCGGGACAGATAATAGGTCTCTCACAAAATGCGTAAGCTTTTCCATTACTTTCTATTTTTGCTAAAAACCTTTCGATGTTTATAAACGTTTATATCTTAACTACGATGCGATTTTCTATAGATAAATTCCTTTATCGTAAATACAATGGAGCGTCTATGCATTGACTACTATAGCTCTTTAAAACTTTGAGATGATGTTTATACATTTCTATGTCATAGCTATGCTAGTTTCAACTTGTCGACGCTCTTCTCAAAAAAACCTTCCCACCCAGTGCCAGTCATGTCAAGCAGCAATCCAATCAAACAGCCTGTATTAGTAGACACATCAACCCCACTTCCCTATTTAACGCCACAGCAACATCAGCAGTAGCTAAACCAATTACCATAAATTTGCTAATTTTGTCTAAAGAAACCAGGGGAGACAATATTAGGATCCCTTGACATTACAGTAATAATTGTTAAACTATAGTAGTGAACAACTAAATAATAAGATAGGTATTATTGGAGTAATAGTGAAAATATAATAGGGATCTTGTTCAAAACGGGGGCACCAGTTTTCATTTATGTTTTATGTAGTGTTTTTGGTACCGAAAGACTTTCAAACTTCGTATACTTATCTATTTTGTGTTATAGAACAGAAAAAAAATTTTGTATTCGAATTTATTTCAAGTACAAATTTGTCTTATTTCGATAATTTCTACTAATCACTGACGTCTATTCAGTTGAAAACAGTTAGCGCTGTAACGGTGTATATCGTATTAATCCCCTAACCCTAACCCTAACCCTAACTAGACTGTTAACCCTAACCCTAACCCTAAAACTAACACTAACTCTAGAATCCGAACTCTAAAATTGTTACACACATAGATATGCACAGCGTAATTTATTATATAAACAATATATGCGTATAAATTACGCTTAAACCGGATGAAATATGTCACAGGGAATAACATTTTTATGACCGGTCAGCAGTAACTCTATTCAGCTGAATAGACGTCAATGATTGGTGGAAATTACAGAAATACGACAACTTTAACATGGAATAACTTGCGATGTACGTTTTTTTTGTAAAGAAGACTAAGAGTAAAATATGTTTTATATGACACATTCTACCAGTGTCCCAAGTTTCAAAGTGTTTCGTTAGTGTTTCGTTAAGAAAATACTGGTGCCCCGTTTTGAACTAGATACTATAATAGTGAACATGTACGTAATTACCCAGATTGAATTATTTACCTAGAATGATTAACAAGTGGCGTTGTGAAACCATCGAGTCATCGGCGACTAAACTGGCAACCCAACTAAGCTTATTTGATGAGAAGCGTGGGTATTCGATACCCTGCGTGATCAAAAAGAAAACCTACCAAAGGGCGAAGAAAGTAAGAAAAGAGTCAATGACCATTGCAAAAACGGGTAGAGACAACTTGTGAGCCTTGGTTAGCAGTCTGTTTAGGAGAAGCAACGCTCTGATTTACAACTGGAGAAGATAGGACTCGTTAGTCACAGTGGTGACAACCTGTCTGTATCCAACAGGGATGAAGGCGAATGAACCGCGAATCGGGACTTGACTCCGGAGTAATATATGGATGAAGATATGAAACCAAATGACGCTAACCTGTCTCCAAGTGAGAATCGAGATCATGGTTCGCAACACAAAGAAATGTGAAGGGAACTGGTCCAATTTATTGCTAGTAAGAGCTCTGCAGTCTTGGTTGATAATCTTATTAGAGATAGTGTCTCGATGAAAATACTAGTTGGTGGATAACCTTAAAACACAAACCTCATTGTTGAGTGAAAATGTCTAATAAGTAAGGTCACAGAAAATGTGTCATGGCCAACTAGAAACGATGTTTCCTAGGGCTAAATATCTGTAGCATTCTTCCCTGTTAGAACCACATTAGGTTGCCAACATAACAACATCTTATGTTATGAACTCTCGGTAATTTATGGCATGAGATACCTGCTTAGGCTCATGTAACATCGTATAAACATATATATCCATCAATGTAACTATATTCATACAACTACACCTGTTATAAAGTATTTCAGATGCACCCTTCTTCCCTGTATGATGTGTCTTATGAATATTATGTACACACACACACACACGCGAGCGCGCACACACACACACACACACACACACACACACACATGCACACATAAACACTTTCACGTTTTTCACAAATATAAACGTTATACTCACATCTCTTTTTGTTCATTGAACCAAGTCTTGCACCTATATATAAAATATAATAAATTCTAGCATTAATAATAATTTCTTTGATAATGACGGTAAAGTTTTTATAATAAAAATTGTTGTTTCACTTATAGCTACAAGCCTTGAACTTTTGTGTGAGTGGGCTACTTCATTGTGTTGATCCCATTGCTCAACGGATAATTCTTTCATCGATTATGATTTAATGAAGGGCACAGTCGACCTCAGTAGAATTTGAACTAATGATGATAACAACAACAGCAACAACAACAACAATAACAATAACAATAACAATAATAATAATAATAATAATAATAATAATAATGGTAATAATATACCACAAGGACGTTTACCGTGTGAGAGCGATAAAACACTGCTCCCAAATTTATTCAAAAGCATCGGAAATAAAGACATCGCATGGAGCCAAAAATAGTTGACTATATCCGAGTAAGTAATACTCATTGAAATTTATTTCTATTTTGCAAATGAAATGATGTATTTTAACTGGATATCGTCTCCACTGTTCGCAAAGCACATGTAAACACGCATGATACATTACGATCCATCAACAACAGACCATCTCCGGCCCCAAACACCATGAAAATAAAATACAAATAAATTATATCATACCGGTATTATTCTGCCCAAGAATAACAACCGGGAAGTGCGTGCTTTAAACTTGTTACACAATAAGTACGAAAGACAACACGTGCAAAACAATTTGACAACACCAGTGAACGCTCCGGTACCGTACGAAAATGATGACCGTCAAAATAAAAGGCGGGCGTTGTTCCTCATGTCGCGCAAATAAAACCAAAAAGACATAAATGGACAAGTGAGAAATATATTTCAATCCTTCACGCTTATTTTACGGCAGTGCTCTACTCAAAGAACGAAAACTCAACAACATCTACATATAACATATGGAAGAAACATAACCTAAATAAAGACTTGGATACAACAATGAACCCTAATAAACTAGCTAACACACGAAGATATATTGTCAAAGCAAAACGATATCAGAAATAGAAATAGAACATTTGAATGGAAAAATACATCAGGAAAATGCAGATAGTAACCACACAACAATGCAAAATAATATAAACACTGAGATAGTAAAACACGACGACAAACGTAACATTTCCAACAAAAACGAAGTAAACAAAAAACAACAAACCCAGACCGTAGGGATGTATAATAATGTACAAAAAGCACCAATCCAGAACACCACAGACAAACATATGAATGAAGAGGAAGGAGAAACAAATCTAAATCCGGGAAACAGTAAAGGGGAACATAATGATTATGATACTATAAAAATGAGAATTGTCAAAGAACAGAACAGCACAGATGTCAGAATGGACCACAGATTATACATCCCAAAAATCAAAATAGACAATAAAACATTCATCAACAATAAATAGCATAAACCTGGCCGTCTCGGAACTAATAGCCACAGAAACAACTGCAATATCACTGAGCTAAATGGCATAATATATGCAGCAGACACTGCAACCATAAAAGAAGCAGCATACTTCCTCAAACCCATCCAAACAGGAGTTCCACCACCCAAACAAATCTTGTGGATAAATAATATCCAAGAAAAAAAATTTAAAAAAAAGAGAAACATTCTGTCGATTTTAAACGAAATTAGTAGACAATCAATACAAAGCAAGATATCCTTGCCAAAGTACAAAGGACCGCCGGAATGGGAAACGCCAAAGTTTCTTTGAACAAAACAAACAGTTCAATTCCAGCCACCAAAAATTCTATCAAGTACTTGGCAAAAATAAAATAGACATTTATGAAGCACCATCATCAGAAGAAGTGGAAAGATTTTGGAAAGAAATATGGTCGGTGAAGGAACAACTTCGGAAAAGGACCATTAAAACGACTAACGTAGCACTTGAGCAACTCTGGGCTCCTATAACAACTGAAGAGGTCACCCAGGCACTGCAAAGACTAAGCAACTCCAAGGCACCTGGACACGACAAGATCCCCAACGTCTGGTTAAAATATCTGACGGTAATACACAAACACCTGACTGAAATCTTTAACTACATACTAACAGAGTCAGAGAAAATACCTAAATGGCTCACGAAGAGAAAACTATCCTAATTCCCAAATCCAGAGAAATGGCGAAACCACAAATCTAGAGACCTATTACCTGTCTCGCTACAATCTACAAACCTTCACTGCAATAATATTGCAGAGATTGTGT
>NC_068988.1:59033544-59039043 GCF_001194135.2 Octopus bimaculoides
AGCACCCGGAAGAAAACAATCTGTTTCCAAAAGAGCAGGAGGGATGCTGCAAGGGCTCATACGTCTTTAAAGATCAATTAATGATCAATAAAGCCATAACTGAAGACAGCCGCAGAAAGAAGAAAGGCCTCAGTATGGCCTGGATCGACTACCGAAAGGCTTTCGACAGTGTTCCCCACACGTGGATTCTAGAAACACTAGCCATAAACAAGGTGGCACCAATAATTATAAAATACATAAGGCACTCTATCAATAAATGGCAGACAGTGCTAAAGCTCCAAACAAAAGAGGGACTTGTGAAAACGAAAGCCATCCCCGTTAGAAGAGGAATATTCCAGGGAGACACGCTCTCTCCACTCTTGTTCTGCTTGGCATTCACACATTTATTTCACATGCTAATTAGAACTGGATGCGCTATAAAAGTTACGGCAAATCAAACAGCCACCTCTTATATATCGATGACCTAAAACTATACGATACAAATTATCAATAGCTGGAAACATTAATAAAGACAGTACATTGATTTACCAAAGAAATATATATCAAATTTGGATTAGAAAATTGCCTCAAAGAAACCCTTGAAAAGTGGAAATCTAGTTAAGTGTAGCAACATCATACTAGATAAAGCCAATGAAATAAGAAAATTATACCAAAGCCAGGCATACATATATCTAGATATCAATGAACTAGATAGGATACAGCACACACAAATGAAAGAGAAAATAAAGAAAAAATACTATAGACGAGTTAGGTCAATACTGAAAATAAAGTTCAATGTTAAAAACAAGATAATAGGTATTAACACTTTAGCCGTCCCAGTTATATGTTACAGCTACAATATCCTTAACTGGACGCTAAATGAACTAACGAAAATAGACAGGTAAATACGAAAAATAATGACAGGATCTAGTATGTAGCACCCAAAATCTGACATAGAAAGAGTATATATAGAACGTACAGAAGGTGGTAAAGGTCTTATATAGCTGGAAAACTATTATAAAATAGCCACCATAGGAATGCAAAATACCTACTTCAGAAGCAAGGAAATATAATACAAATTGCCACAAAACACGAGCAAAACAAAAAGCTTTTTCCAGTATTTAAGGAAGCTGACAAATACAAACAATGAATCATACTACCTAACAAATATGAAGAAGAAGAAGAAGAAGAAACAACAAAAGCTATGAAACCAATGAAATCCAAACAACAACTAGAACAGCAACGGACCATGATAAAATGATGGTAAGAAAACCCCCTTCATGGCAAATACTGGGCTAAACTAAATGCAAAAAAATAGACAGAGAAAAATCCCAGAAATGGTTGAGAAGCTCAAGACTCAAAGTAGAGACTGAAGGATTTTTAATTTCAGCATAAGACCAAAGCCTCCCCACCAGAAATTACCACAAACATATAATGAAAGTAAACATAACAAGTATCTGCAGAATATATGGCGATGTTGAGTGAACAACAAACAAGATGAGGACAAATATCCGTCAAATGTAAATAATGTAAATAATGCACATAATTCCTCATCTCTTAAATATAGATCTGTATCAAATAGTTGATTTATGCATTACATATACTACTATGCAATACCATTCCAAAACATGCATGAAAAACCTCATACTGTAAATACCCGACAAAATTAACAAAACCTACATGTGCCATAGAAAAGCCAATCCCCGACAAAACACAACCTGCGCTGCATAAACAACACACAATACAAAAATTCATAAAAAAAGACTAAAATCAAATTCCATAACAAAGCACAAATCCAATTTAATATCCCCGCACCATAATTAAAAAAAATGGATCACACACCATCCCACCAGTACACAGTTGCAACAAATGATATAATAAAATGTTACTTGAAACTTACGGATGTCGAAATATAATAGTGGTGATGACGATGGTGACAAACTTTACCTTAATTTAGTATATAAGGGACAGGAGTTAGCGTAGAATCTGGTTGTAACCGGGAAAATGAAGCTGGACCTATAAGAGAAATCCTCTCGCTCAGCAATGGTTCAGTAAAGATGCAGACTGACCATAGCTGTTATCCTAATGCAGCATCAGGGAGGAGGATATGGACCAGCGAACAAAACAGGATAGTGATGCAGTGCTATTTAGAAAGTGAACCTCAAAAGAGGGGTTATAGAAAACGGATGTCAACACTTTTGGTAGAGAAGGGTATGTTTAAAGTGACGAGCAGAAATTAGTTGATCAGGCTAATGTTATTTGGAGAAAAAAATTGATGACAGAATTGGAAGTAGAAGAGGTCACAAGAGAACTGGAAAAGAAAGACCAGGCAGTGGGAAAGACAAACAACAACGTAAGAGATACAGATCAAACCAAAGAAGAACCTAAAGGAAACAATAATAATAGCGTTACCAATAAGGAAGGAACAACTGGCACACGCGAACTAAGTGATTTAAGTGAGGAAGATCAAAGATCTTAGTTATAATTGCAGGAAGTAATGAGTAGAGAAGTACGAAAAAGATTGCCAGCATTAATCGGCACAAGCAAAAGGTGGCTCCTAGATATGACTAGGAAAGTAGATTCTGCTATCAGTAGGATTGATACTAAAAGTATAGGAAACAATAAATTAATGATCTCTGCAAGAGAGGTAGTAATCACCAGACGATTAGACATCTTTAAAAAAAGAACAAATGAGAAAAAGGATACCACAAATGAGAGTCAGGACTTTAAGACAATACCTGAGTAGAATAGAAACCTGGAACCTGAACAAGTTAGGAAACACAAGGTACAAATCTTTTCCCGAGAAAAGATACATAGCCAAAGAGAAAGGATTTGGGACAGTAATAGAAGAGATGATACAACGTATCATAATAGAAGCAGGCACGCTCCCGAGATATCAGAAAAGAATAGATCAGTATCAACGGAATAGATTATTTCAGATAGACCAGAGGGGAATTTATAATCAAATGTATTGTGGAGGAAGATGAAGAACCTAATGTAGAAGAAGCTAGAAATTTCTGGAGTAATATTTAGGATAAGCCAGTCAACCATAATGGAGATGCGGTACGGTTAAAAAAGTGAGGGAAGAAATAGTGAGGGAAGGCATAGTGAGAGAGAAGCAGTCAGATCTAAAATTAACTAGTGCATTAATGAGTAAAGTGTTAGGAAAAATGCCGAATTCGAATGGCCAAGACCAGATTTAGTACAACGTTACTGGTTAGAGAAATTTAGTAGTTTACATGGGGGGGGGGAGGGAACAACTTCAAGGTTGCGTTAATGGAGGAATAATGCCAGATTGGAGGACTAGAGGTAGGACAATACTCATCATGAAAAATAAAAGCTAACAACAATAGACAGATTACTTGCTTACATTGGTGTGGAAGCTGTGAGCAGGAATGCTTTCAGGAATCATTTACGAGCACCTTGACAACCCATTCTTACTGCCAGAAGAACAGAAAGGTTGCAGGAAGAAGGCAGGAGGAACAGACAAAGCAGTTCTAAATGAATTAAACGCTAGAAAGAAAAATCTAACAATAACATGGAAAGGTTATAGGAAACCTATGACATGATAATACACTCATGGATTCAGTATAGTAGACAACATAAGAGAATTATCTAGTTATAGTATGAAGAAATGGAAAGTAGATATCTACTCTGGTGACATGCAGGTAGAAGTTAATATCAAAAGAGGAATTTTCCTGGAGGACACGTTGTCACCTTTAATATTTGTGTTATATTTGATCCCCTTCATTTAGTATTAAGGAAGGCAAAGGGAGAGTATCAGTTCAGAAATAGTAAGGGAAAATTTAACCATTTGCTCTACATGGATGATCTGATGCTTTTTAGTAAGAATGGGTAAAAGATAGATTCCTTAATGCATACTGTAAGACACTTCAGAAAAGATATAGGTATGGAATTTGATACGGATAAGTGTGCAATATTAGTGATGAGAAGGGGACAGGTAGTCAACAGCCAAGGCATCCAATTACCAGATGGTCATACATTAATATTATTGAAAGGAAGACAGAGGTATAAGTATCTAAGTGTATTAGAATCTGACAGAGTACTAACTATAGAGATGTAAACGAAAATTGAGTAGTACATTTGAACAGTGAGGAAGCTAATAAAGTCATAGCTAAATGGTCCTAATCTAGAGAAGGCTGTAAATACTTGGGCAGTATCATCACTTAGGTAATCAGCAGCTTTTTTAGATTGGACAAAAACTGAATTAGCAAAGCTAGACAGAAGAATTAGGGCGAAATTTATTTTGAATGGAAGACTCCACAAAAGGGCAGGAGTAGCAAGATTATACCTACCTGGAAAGGAAGGCAGAAGAGCGTTAATATCAGTAGAAGACTGCGTGGAGTTAGCTAGACTAGATAAAGACTCCTAAGTAGGTAATAGTGAAGTAAATTTATAAAAAGCTGCTAGACGCACAGCAAGACATAAGGAAACTAAAAATTCAAATGAAGTTAAAAACCAGAAAAACTACCTGACTGGCAGGAGAAGGCAATGCATGGTTGATTAAAAAAATATAGTTGCAGAAGATAGTTGTCGTGAGACATGGTTCTGGTTGCAGAAAGGAAAGCTGCAAAGGGAGACATAAAGTTTGTTGGTGGCTGCGAAAGATCAGACATTTAGGAGTATTTGCATAAAAGTCAAGATAGACAATCTAGTAATCCACTGGAAGCTATGTAGAAACCTCAGATTTGAACATACTGATAAATGGTATGAGCATGAACCTAGTAAAGTACCAGAGAATAAGAAATACAAGCTGTTGTGGGACTTTAAAATTCAGACTTACTGAGTAATAGAAGTTAGAACGACTTATTTGGTTGTAGTAGATAAAGAAAATAGAAAATGCCAGTTAAGTGACTTTACACTCCTACATGATGAAAAATGTATATGAGAAGTATAGAAACAAATAGCAGTGTACCAGAACCTAGCTATTTAATTATAGAGACAATGGAAAGTGCGGGAAAACGTATCTCAGTAGTTATAGGTACATTGGGAACTACCCATAAAGAACTGAACAAATGGATAAAGGAAATAGGCATAAAGCCCAATTTAGTACAGCTCTAGAAAACAGTGTCATTAGGGACACCTAGGCTACTTAGGAGGGTTCTTGGCATCTAAGGTTAGTTGCTGTTGCCTGATGTTAGGATTTCTTATATCCAGTCGGTGTAGCCTATTGAGTGTGTATGAAACTAATAATAATAATAATAATAATAATAATAATAATAATAATAATAATAATAATAATAATAATAATAATAATAATAATAATAATAATCCTGGAAATAGAGATAACTCGAATGTGGAATCTAAAAACAGAAACAATTCCTATCATAGTAGGTGCCTTAGGTATAATAAAAAAAATATTCAGACAAATACATAACAAAAATAGCAGGACTTACAAATATATATAACATACAGAAAATTGCACTACTGGGTACTGCATACATTCTACGCAAAACACTTTCAATACAGTAAACATAAGAGCACCACAGCAAACCACAG
>NC_068988.1:59039993-59052551 GCF_001194135.2 Octopus bimaculoides
TGATAAATTTGAAAGTGTCTCTAAAAAAATTCACGGTAATTCTTGGCCATGCGACACCAAAAATCAACGATAAGAAAGGCACTTACGAATTCATCGGCTAGCGAGTTCAGGCACCCCACCTCAAAGAAATCTATTCCATGTGCGTCACAAATAGTCCCGTATGAAAAAAAGTCCCGTGACAAAATTATAACTTTGTTGTTGGTCTGACCTTATAATGCCGACAAGTGTTTGTAATTCATAAACACACACACACACACACACACACACACACACACACACATACACACACAAATGCACTCTCACTCACGCACACACACCACACATATTTATTAACATGTACATATACACGAATATATATAGAGATAGGATATATCAGTAAAATATATGTCAATACAATGTTATCAAACCTATCCAAAATTTGAGAATTGCAAATTGAATATCTTGACATAGAGTTTATAAATGCTAACAAAAAGAACGACCAAATGTATATGTATGTGGGTAATTTTAATCGACTCAAGTTACAATGTAACTTCAAGTTCGAAATATTTGTCCTGCCATCTTTTAAACATGGTTTGATAAGTGCTATGAACCAGATCTCAGCCCACCAGTCACGTCGTCACTTCTGTTTCAGTAATTAGATTGCAACAATGCAAGGCTTCTTAAACCACTAACAATTTATAGTATATCTGGTATTTATTCTACCATAATTTGCTTAACAACTATGTATTTATATATGTACTTACGAACAAATACATACAGATATGCTCTCTCTCTCATTCACTATCTCTCTCTCTCTCTCTCTCTCGCCCTCACATACACACATTGCTTTGACAAGTATCTAAGTTAAAACGCTTGAATGCTCACCTGTTGATAAGTGCAAAATGCAAGTATAGGCACAGTTGTAATGATACATTTCGCTCGCTGTCGTTTGACCTATATTTCTTTCTACTGTTGCTACAAGACATGAATGGGTGGAAAAGGGAGAAAGTCGATTACATAGACGCCCACACCTCAGTGTTTCACCATTACTTAATTTGTCGACACCGAAAGGATGAAAGGTATAGTCGAACCCGAAAAGATGCTAGGTAAGGTCAACCCCGTATTTAGACATTTATTAACGACACCGTTATAACAGATCCATTGAATTATTGGCAACAATTTCCTGAAAGTGATGTACGTATATATACAACGTCCTTTCACAAATATACATACGCATTCCCGCACATATTTCCCTCACGCGCTACCCACCCCGTCTCTAAATATGAATGTGTATATATAAATACACACACCAGCACTCTCTCACACACAGACATGCTCACGTACGCATACTAGATACATATGTATATAAATAAACACATAAATCCGCATAAATACACACACATATGTAGATAATAATGCAATAATGCCTCTCTTACCTTGTTCTAAATCTTAGATGACTTAAATCGTTATTTGCAGGATCGATTATTCCATATTCGCTTTTTGTCATATTGGTGGTAATTCTTCTGTTATATTACACATGTATAACGAACCATACAATTATAATCATGAAGTAGGTGCCCTTAGTGATGACGTAATGGGCGTGTCACGTGTCATTTGACAGTCGCTAAATCGTTTACACATTTCATATTCATTTGAAGGTGAGATGGCTTCTGGCCTTCCTCAGCTGTTCTTGTTTTCTCTGTCTCAGCGTTCCTATATTCACTATATTTGATAAAGCTTGTTTATTTAAACTTATCTGATTTTATCATCGTTTTTTTTTTTACTTGTATCATTATCATTCATCTGAGAATTATTTTACCAGTTACCTGAACTCTAAAGAGTTTGTAAAACTGGTTTTGGTTGAAGTACTTGATATCGATGACATACTTTAAATAATAACAACAGATTATTAGTATAATAGGTTTGCCACATTTGTCTAGCCTCATACACATTTCTATGGCTGTACAGTATTTATAAACAACTGTCATAACATTTTATCGCAGAGAATCACGTCTTTTAAATATTTTAAGACCAGTCATATATAGATGACTGACGATTTTCAGTAACACTTGCAACAATCGGTGCTTCCGTTCAACAGATTAGTTAATGGTATCAGGTATTCTGTAGAGGTCAGAACAATACTGTTGGAGTACTCTTCGTCGCGGAGAAGTGAATGTTTGATGAGGGGGCCTGTCAAGCCTACCAGATTTGGAGGAGCATTGTAGAAAATAAAGGAGAGTATATTTTAGATTGAAAAAATAACTTTATCTTAATTTTGAAAAATTCATTAAGTATAAAGAGAGGCATTATTTATGGGATGGCCCAACAGGCTTTTCTTTGACCAGAACTCATCATCTTTTGCAAATTCCAGTTGAAGATAAAAATGAGGATAGAGAGGCGAGATCTGCTCTCCCCCATTTTTTTTTTTTTGATGGTTGAATATAGTGGGGATAGCCCATGTGAACTGGCCAATTCGTAAAAGGTATTTATACGTGAAAAGAGATGAGGAAGTGAGAAATTTTAACTTGAATGTCCTTGGAGACTAGGGTGACCAAGAGGTGTGAGTTTCTTTGTTAACCCTGGGCAGAAATCCCCACTTTGGAGGAATTTCAGTATTCAAATTTTGGGGATAATTGTTTTTATTGTATACAGGAGTTTTTGTGCTAAGTCCTAATTTTATATTGTCCCTTTTCATTTTATGCCCGGCGCTTGTTTCCAAAAAAGGAATTATTATTATTATTATTATTATTATTATTATTCCTTTTAACCCTGGTTTTGTTTGAACTCCTGAAGTATTGGAGCCTACAGTACTGCAGCCTACAGTACCATGCTATCTGTTCTTTTCGACTAGGTAATACTTCCTTGATTATTCTGGACGTCTCAAGGAAGCAAAACCTTTGTAACAGCTTTGTGGGTCACTCTATTCTGATTTCCTTTATATTTCTAGTGATGCCTTCTGATACCGTCCCCAACGACCCCAACAATAATTGGCACTATCTTCATTCCTTTCATTTTTTTTATAGCCGGGCTATTTCGTACTATATAAGATGGTATGTGTCTCTATTTTCACCTTCCTTCTTGATTATTCGTGGGTCAAAAGGACACGCAACATCAATTATATAACACATTGCTGCTCCTTGTCCACCACAACCAGGTGAGGGTTGTTATGCTCTTGCACCTGATCTGTTTGGACTTGGAAATCCCACAGGATTTTACAGGTCTACCACTCCACTCTCAGCGGTTTGTGCTCTCTAGACCCCCACTTTTTGCATAGTTTCCATTGTAGCATTCTCACTACATCATGTCACCACTTATAGTTGCTTGGAGTAAATCTAGGGTATTCTTTAACGATACGGGCAGTGGCTTCGTCCGCCCTATAACAGACGTACAAAAGTGGAGAGTCTTGCACATTCCTAATGTTGACTCTCTAATTTGTGACCAAAGCTTGGTTTTGTGCTGCCAGTATGGAACTATCAGCCTCTTTTTTCAGCGCTCTTTTCTTCAGCGAGTTCAATCTATGATTTCCAGCAACTTCAGTTGTGGTTACATGAAATTAATTGTGTAATTCCTTATCGTGTAATGCTTCTTCATATCCTTTTGTACTTCTTGTTTTGAGTTTTTACTTTTTCTCTACTTTGAATAAGCTCTGATGGCATGATACTAATAAGTTTTCCATAGTTTGGGCTAGGTAATTTTTAAAGATATAGCGTTTGGTGTGCTCGCAGTCTTCCACACTTATAATTTCCCTTCCTCCATTTGCTCTCTTCGTGTATATATGTTCAGTATCTGCAGGTGTGTGATTGACTCCATGATTTACTCAATGCTTTCTTGTCTTCTGATCCAACTGCTTTAGCTCATTCTGTATCCACTTCATCCCCATCCCGAAATGTTGCGAGTGCGGGCGTGTTTACTTGGTTTGATCAATAAGTATTGGGGCTGTTGTGATGTTAACGAAGCTACAGTATACAGAGTGAAGTCGCTTGGTACAGATTGACCGTGAACTTTGCTGTGCATGCGTATCAAGTTTAAACGTTCTGGCTCACTTCCACTCTTTCTAGCAGTGCTTGGAAGGATTGTGTGTAGCGTGTGATCGTCGTATTGAACATGAGAGAGAAAGGTGAGCAGAGAATCTGCATCAAATGTTGCCAAAAGCTTGGCGATACCTGCTCAGAGGCCTGCGCAATGTTTTCAGAATGTTTTCATCGTTCTGAACACTATCAAGGAGACCATGTACAACTGAAACCCGAGTGTGCTTTTAGTCAGCTGAAAGCAGTTTTGGCACAAACTTGCAGACATGCGTCTCATACCCAAATCGTTGGTGATAATTGACTGAAATGAACCGTAACTAATCTGGACATCCTCTTATAGCTCATGGATTGTAATTCAGCGATTTTCTGTCACACCTGCACGCACGTTTGCCATGTTTTTCTCACTTCTGCTGCTTGCAAGTCTCAACAGTTTTTCGGCCATTTTGGAAACGTGTGAAACACTCGTACACTTGTGTACGGCTCATACACTTTCTGCAACTTTGCGTAGGCCTCTGGTCTGGTATCGCCATGACAACTTTAGCTTTGTTACTATGGCAACAGTCCGGATACTTATTGATCTGACCGCGTATTGCCAAAATAATATCTCTGACATTCAGCTTTGAATCCAATATTTGTCTCATTCACTGCTGTTATTCTTTCTTTGTCTGCTCTGTTATCGAATCGTGACTAATTCCACTGCCTCAAGTATCCCCAGGTATTTATATCCGCAAACAAGTTCGATTACTTTCACGTCTCTACTTGGCATATATATACTCTCTGTTCGGGTAAGTTTTCCTCATGTCACTACCATTTGAGAACATTTTGAGTTCATATTCGAAAATATCCACAGAAACTGGTCGAGACTGAACTGTTCTATCTCACTGATTGTGAACAACTTCCTGATGGTTAAGTTTACTTTTACCACTTCCCAAATCATATCCCAATTTTGTCTTCTGTAGTGTTTCCTTCAAGACGATTATATCCAGCGCAATTATCAGTGAGGATACATTGTTCCCCTGAGAGATTCATCTCCTAATCTTCACATCTAATACCAAATTCCCTGCTGTCAATTCAGTTCTCCAGAATTTCTTACTGTTCCATTTTCATGTGTTGTGCTACTCCATACATTTCCATAGTTTTGTTATCAAAGAATGTTGTATCATAACATTTGCCTTTATAAAAACCAATCCAAGCTATGCTCAGATTTGTGTATCTTCGCCTGCCGTTTCTGATAATTATTCAATCAATTAACAGCTGATCTTTCGTTCCGTGATTCCTCTTTCGGCACCCTTTCTCTTCAATAGTTAGTGAACAGCATTTTTCTAAATATCTATAGGGTGCACCGCTCAAAGTACCTGATAACCGTTTCCAAATTAGCGGAAGACACGATGGATATAATGTTGCCATCTCAGGATCGTTGGCACACAACAATATATTTTTCTTTGTCATCAAGCTGAGTACTAATCCTGCGAGCATTCATCCAGCAGTTGCACCAGCCTTTCATCGAGCCCTCTCAGCATCTTCGTGGACACCATCTGATTCCTTCAAATTTGAGAATTTCTGTAACTAATTTTTTCATTATTTCTATACTATTTCAGATAACCATGGCCCTGTGTATTACTTAAACTGTCTTGGATTCCAGGAAGCAACTCCGCTTTATCATTAAGCCTTACTGGTTGATCTTAAATCCCTCTCCTGAATGACATGCATTCGTCTGCATCAAGCATATCGGGTGTAATTGCCCGTCTAGTCTCCCAACCAGTATTTATATCGAGACACTATCTCTGGTAATATTGTCAACCAACACAATCTTGCTAGAGATTTTTGGTGGTGTGACTTTTTCTTGCATTGCGCAATACACGGTTGCTATTTTGGTCACGCTTTTCTGGCCTTCTCTTAACTGTTTTTATCATAGCATTGGCTGTCACGCCACTGATAGTGCTCTTCTTTACCCTGTTTTGTTTTTGTTACGAGGGTAGAACGCAGAACGTCACCAGACTCACTCCCGTAAAGGCTTCGAACTCTGATCTGTTCTACAGGCTGCTCAACTAGTCAGGTTGATTTTCTCCAGCTGGTCAGTCTTTATATCGGGAAATACCTTCAGCGCGATCAAAGTGCAATTCTCCATCCTTGACATTTTGTCATCCAGGAATGTTTCACTCTCCTAAAAAAACCACAAATGCAGGTCTATGGCACCTTTCGTATTCTTATTTTCATTGAGGAGGGAAGTGTTCAGCTGTTAAACGTTTGATGGTTGGAAGATTTTTCATTTTGGATATTTTTTAGCGAGACGATGTAATCTTGTATATGATATTTTTTAAACTCTAGCCAAAATTCTTTCTATTTTTGCAGGTGAAGCAAACAATTGTCATTTAAAAGGATCAATCACAAGATACATAGTGGTTTGAATAAAATAAATAAAAAAAAAGAAAAGTTCGGAAACATTTTACATAAAAACATGTACCAGTCGTGTGAAAACAAGAATTTTTAGCAAAACTTACGCAGCTTGTTCTTAAATACGTTTGACGTACTCTGTGTGAAAATATACTACTACTACTACTACTACTACTACTACTACTACTACTACTACTACTACTACTACTACTACTACTACTACTACTACTACTACTAATATTAATAATAATAATAATACAAGGTTTGTCTTGGTATAAAAGATGATCTACAACAAATATTCTGCTTACTAACACAGATTCTCTTGTCAGTTATTTCGCCTTAACCAACAAAGCATCTTTCATAATAACTTGCCATATATACATCTTTGTTCACGAGCAGGAGTATTGGACATCATAGCTATAGTCTCAGAGGAATCCTTAGGGGTTTGAATAATTCATCTCTGGAAGCATGGCTGTGTTCTTTTCATCATTAGAGAAGCCTCATCAAGGGACCTTTTGAGTGGGATGGGCTACTCGACCTGCAGACAATTCTAACTGGGGCCCACCTGCTAGGTGATGTGCTGTTCATCTTGATATGATATTAGCATGTTGTGCACATATAGTTATGGTGCATGTGCTAGATGTACACTTATCAGATTTCTAATCAGAATAGTTATAGGGGGCTTCGTACATTTGTGCCCCAGTGTCAATTTGATGGCATGCACTGCTCTCTTACACAATAATAATAATAATAATAATAATAATAATAATAATAATAATAATAATAATAATAATGATGATAATAATAATAAAACAATCAAAAGAGCGCAACTGTTATTGGTAATAGAGATTGACTCTTAAAACGAAGATGAAATGAATGAATAATGTTTAGACATTTCGTGTGTCTTTGACGAGTTTAAAATATAAAATGAAACGAAATTCAAAGATAGGAAACGGTAAAATATTCCAAATTAAACCGGAATGACTGCGTTTCTTTCCAGATTAAACGATGTCATCAGTCTTCAGTCTTTCACAAAAGGTAGTTGAAGGAAGGAAAGAAAAAACAAAGAGAAAGAAAAGAATTAGGAAAAAATATATTGAGTCAAAAAGTTTAGTGTAAGTATGGTGGAATTCACCTGCCATTTTATTAATACTTGAAGGCTGAGATGAATTAATAAACTAGCAGGTGAATCTGACCATATTTTCACTGAACATTTGACTGAATATATTTTGCCTATTTTTTTTGAAGGTTACAAAAATCTGGAAATCCGAGAACATCATTACAATCACCACTTCCCTCATTCCGAAAGAGAAAATGAGACATGAATTAAAAACAATACTGAATTGAAACGAAAAAAAAAATCAATAAAAGAAATCCTAAAATTTCGGCTTTACGAATTTTTTTGTTAATCATATTTTCAAGACTCAGATAGACCAAATCTGCAATTTCTTTCTGATTATAATTTCAAAATAATTTTGAGTTGAGAAGATTCTTTAAGATGGCTCTAGTTGTTGTTTCTAGCACAGCACACCAACACCTTTTACCTTTATCATTTCTTTGTCCATCTAAAATATATTGAAGTTTTTCAAACATTTACCCCCATAAACACATTTTGTGCAGTGATGATGCAATGGTCACTTGCAGCAATTTAAAGCAACAACAACAAACAGATATATTATATATATCTTTAAGCCCTACTCCCCATCAAGCGTGTCTGTGTGTGTATCTGTGCGTGTGTACGTGTGTGTTTATATGCATGTGTGAGAGAGTATGTGCATGTCTGTGCGTGTGTGTGTGTCTGTGTGTGTGCAGAAAAGTATACTATTGAGAAAAATAAATCTTTTACGTACCATTTTAAAATCCTATGCATAAACACACAGTAAGAAATACTCACACACTAAATGTGAGCGATATACTTTTAGAGAGATGGAAAGCACGTAAAAAAAAAGAAATGTTTTAAATCTTTAACCCCACCTCGCATCAAGCGAACCCTTGTGTGAGTATGAGAAAAATCATATTTTTAAGAAAGAATTATGCTATTAAAACAAATCCTCGTTTACATACCCATTTTAAAGTGAATCTATCGTCCTAATGAAATTCCTTACACACATGCATACACACAAACACTCACCGTAAAATATATGTTCTTATGGAGAGAGAATGTGTATCAAGAGAAAATGAAAGAGATAAATAAATAGAGAGGTGGACAGAGAAACATGTTATGTTTCCACCTTAGATTCTGAAATTTTCGACTTTAGCATGTTGATATAACATTTTAATAGTGAATCTGAGTTTGTGAATCATTTATTCCAGAAAGATAGTTATACAGTGTTACACACTTTTAAAGTTTGATCATTTTTATCCAATCAGGAAACAGAAGTTGAGTGTAAGAACTATCATAAAATGATAGCAAAAAATTAGAAGAGGAGGTGTTAAACAAAATGGAAGGTATGCGTGAGAATTATTACATATACGAAGAGAGTAAGAAGCAAAGAATATGGTAAATAACACAGCGCTACACACAGCTACAGACGCACTCACGCACACACGCACACACACACACACACACACGCACGGACGCACGCACGCACGCACATACGGGCGTGCACACACACACACGCATATACGCACGCACACATACGCACGCACTCACGAACACGCACGCACAATCTTTCTCTCTGTCTGTCTCTCTCTCTCTCTCACACACACACACACACACACATTTACCTATCATGAATCACCATAATCATAAACTTCACGAAGAAAATACTTACACGTTTATCTATGATTTGATAAATTATCACGGAGATGTACTTGCATAGCAAGTGATCTGATCTGAGATCGTGTGCTGGAACGAAAACAATTGCAGCGTAGAACGTGTTTATAAGCCATTTAAAATAACACACAAAAATCGTTAGATTCACTTCAACATTTAAATTTAATTTGTCAAAATATTTTCGTCGATTTGAGACCGCGACCTGTTCAATGACAAAATTCTGTCCTGCATCTCTGTATGCAGCACAGAATTTTGCATCTCTGTATGCAGCAAAAAATTCTGTCAGTGAGCAGGTTGCGGTCTCAAAGCGACGAACATATTTTGACAAATTAAATTTAAATGTTGAAGTGAATCTAACGGTTTTTGTGTGTTATTTGAAATGGCTTATAAACACCTTCCACGTTGCAATTGTTTTTGATAAATTATGTTCAGTATAAAGTATGCGGTTCCTCTTTATGATGCCCAACACATCTGTTTAGCTGTTTCTCTTATATCATTAGATAAATATTCATGCATTTTTTAGCTTATATAAACAGTATTGATGAGAAAATCAATGTATTGTAAGAAGAGATATGATAGAAGAAAAGTTTTTTATAGTGACATATGCAATTTAAACGAAATTGCCATAAATATAAACAAAAATGTATGCACACTATTTTTTGTTCAGTATCTGCACAAACAACGCGATGATTTATTAATAGGAGATAACTCTCAATTTTGTGAATATATATTTGTGAGTTATTTCCCTTGAAAGATAAATCTAAACGGCAATTTCGGTTTTGTTTCTTATTTCTTCCTGTGTATTTTTTTTTTATTGGAAAAGTACTTCTCATTGCTTGAATCTTAGATTTATTATTATTTATTATTTCTAAAACAAGAAAGAATTGTTGATGCAATTCTATACAGAAATTATCGATCTAACAAAAGGAATAAAGAAGAAAAACAAGAGGCTTTCTTTCTAATCTATATACACGCACACAACACATGCACGTACTCACAAACATGCATCTGCATAGAAGTGTGTGTAAAAACTACACTCTACCGTGGTAAACTGACAGGTAAAGCTACCACTCAAAATGGTTATGATACATCTATTATGGACCTGGTTCAAGAAGGCTTTTATAAGTATTCTCGGGTAAACCAAGAGAAAGGATTTCAGGGTGGTCAGGAAAGAGTATTATAGCCGTGTCAGTATGATCATGTATACTCAGCAGAAATCCCTGCATACATTTACAGCTACAAAATACTCGGAGGTTCCAGTTGTCCAGTATAGCCTTAACGTTACCAATTGGAAACTGAACGAACACCAGCGTATGGATATAAAGACCAGGAAAATGCTGATACTGAACAGGATGGACCACCCCAAATCCACATTTCAGGATCCTACAAACTTCTATAGGAATCCAAATGTTGGTCGAGAGTAACACCGACTGGATGATACAGTTGGAAGGACAACACAAACAGGATAAAAAATTGCACTCAGTATCGACAGAGGCATATAAATACAGACGAGAACTTTACTTTACTTTTCTCGTTATAATGATGATAATGAGGTCATACCATCTTCACACGAAACTAAGGCGGCAAAATTCTGTAAAACAAACCAAGGCGGGAAACAAACCAGATATGAGAAGACGCCATCAGTTTATTGCAAAACGCTGGTTTGAGAGTCGAAACAAAGATTTATCCTAACGGCACAAGATCAGAGACTCTTTACTTGGAAATATCGAGCTTAATGTCTCACGCAATGAGGTATGCACAAAGCGTAGACCCTACAATGACAAACGTAAGGTGATCGACTACATTGTTGCCAGTTGTTCTGTCCTTCCTGCTACAGAATATAAAACCAGGCATGATCGAGTTGATCGTTGCGTTCACTGGAGCATATGTCATCATTGTGATATATACCACACCTTAGCGCCAGTCACTGAAGGGGAGAATGTCACTGTCTTTATTTAGTTACGGTACCTCTTTCTTTATTCTTCTTCACACTTCCATGCTTCTAACTCTAATAAATTTTGTGAACTCCGTAAACAAACGCTATAAACATAAGCCTGAGAAGAGTCTTTCTTTGCCTATACGTAAGGATACACTACAAATTTTCAAGGTAACATGACCAATGACTACAGTTGGAGCGCATTTTTTACTGAGAACCATAGTCTTAGAAGAAGAAGCATGCTAGAGGTAAAGTTTTCTAGCGACATGTGTAACTTAAACGACATTGATCATCATATAAAAAGTGATGCGCACTTTAGCGCTGAAGACAAGATGATAAACGAAGAATAAGTTTTGCTGCTTAATTCTTTCTGTTAATTCCGCTTTTCATTTAAAAAAAAAAATCACTCGCTCACACGCACATACACAGATCCTCACACGCACACATGAACACACACACACATATACTGAGAGGGAGACAAGCTGGCACACAGGTAGTGGGACATACACACGCACCCATACACATGTTTATACACACATAAATACATTCTCACTCCATCTATGTACACGTGCCAACACATTCACATCCACTCCCACCCGTTATTACACCCTTAATACTATTTCAGATTACCTCTCAGACACCCTTCAAACTACCCTGATTCACTACTGACATTCCCATCTATGCGCAAGTGCAAAAACACATATACACACACACAACTACTCGTACACATACCAGTCACTATAGCTGCAGATATCTCACTACAGCATCAACACGTACACAGGCCACTCACACAACACAAATACATCTAAACAGATAATACATCACAGACACACAGTGAATATCACCACACACATACACACAAACACACACAAACACATACGCACAAACACACACAAACACATACACACAAACACACACACGCACTTACACACACATACACACAGATAAACATTCTTCAAACTCTCCTGTCGCAGAAAGCACTTTCTCTTTGTCCATCTACTTCCGGTCGTTTAAAAAATGTAACTACACGAGGCGGTTGGCGATTTTTTCCCTTCATCTTGCCCATATGTATATATTGATATTGATATTAATTAATATTCAATGTTTACCCTATTGTTTAATTTTATGTATATATATATATATATATATGTGTGTGAGAAAGTTGGTATGTGAAAGCACGTGGTTGGATGTATAAAAGATAATAAGAGTGAAAAAACTACAGAAGGCTTGTGTTACATGGTTAAAGTATATATTTAAATTATGTCAGAAAAATGTAAGAAAAATGTTATAAAAATGTTATAAAATCTTTTTGGTATACAATGTTTATATACCAAAAAGATTTTATAACATTTTTATAACATCTTTCTTACATTTTTCTGACAATAATTTAAATATATACTTTAACCATGTAACAGAAGCCTTCTGTAGTTTTTTCACTCTTATTA
>NC_068988.1:59052621-59055005 GCF_001194135.2 Octopus bimaculoides
ATATATATATATATATATAAACCCACGTCCTCCAGACGCATCTCCACAAGAACACACGTGCACACCCACATATACACATTCCCGTACATATGTCAACACATACACAAACACATGCCAACACATACACGCGTACATACACACACGTACATATGCCAACACATACACACACACACACAAACACACTCACCGATTCACACAGCCACACCAACTCATACTCACACCCACTTCAGACTGCCTCTGCCTCTTACTCACTTTCGACCCTTCCATCTATGCACATATGCAAACGCACACACATACATTCACACACCCGTCACTATAGCTGCTAACCTCTTAGAGGAACAGTAACAGATACGCACACAGATCCTATCACACACACACACGAACATAAACACACACACAGTTAATACCACAAACGCAGACACGCTACTACGCATAAGCGTACTCACGCATTTACTGCCACGCACACATACAAGCTACCATACATACACAAGCTACCACATTCACACTGACGCTTTTCACACTCTCCTGTCCCAGAAGGAACTTTCTCTTCATTCTTTCTACTTCCGGTCACTTTTGAATTGTAGCCGCAAGTGATAGTTAACCTTTTTTTTTCGTCTCCTACGTCTTGAAATTTCCTGTTTTGTGCTGATTCCGAAAGAAGAGCTATTCACGACATGTAAAACTACTAAACTTGTCCTTCTCTTAGCGTATTATTAATACACATCCTGTACAAAGTCCACTCGTTTGTCTGCATTTTTCTTTATCTTTCACACATATGTATATGTATTTAGGTGCGTGGTTGTGTGTGTGTGTGTGTGTATAGTTCTGTGTGAGTGATTGAGTGTGTATGTCAGTGTGTGTGTGTGTATATGTGTGTGTGTGTGTGCGTGCGTGTGTATACACACCTCACAGTTCACATTCTTGTTCGAATGTCATGTCATGGGATCAAGTATGGGCCAAAGTTACTGCAAAGCGAGGTATTTTAGCCACGAAGTCATACATAACTCTTTATCTTCCATGCATTTTTGAGCCCTAGTCCCGGTTAATTCACATTTGGATCCATTAAGTACTTCCGATGATTATATTCTCAATGATTCATTGACAAACTACAAGGATCGAAAACGCTTTCTTGAATTTATCAAATATTTAAAATGGAACTAAGATTTTGGAATTTGTTGATTTAGAATTGCTTTTAGAGTTACTGAAATATATATAAATAGATACTTTTATCATTGTCGTTGTGGTTGCTGCACAACTTTCATTGATGATGCAGTTGTTACGATGGGTTTCCATACTGTTTGTGTTGCCGCTGCTGTTGTTGATAGTCAGAAGTCCTTTGATCAAAAGGCTATTCAGCTATAAACTTCCGGAGAAAGCGTTGTATTGCACAATATTATTCAAAGAGTGCTCTTTCCTATTAAAGACAGAATGGTGTGAGTTTATGGAAATTAGGCTGAAAATGGACGGCTATGTAACATGTTGCTTGTTACTTGAAGTTACAGAAGGCCTATGGCGGCAATAACGTGGCATTTGTTTTTATGCGGAAATAAGTATATAAAATGCAACAGGGCGCAGATTTGTTTCCTTTCAATACAAATATAACAAATATTTGTTTCGTGCATGTAAAGCAAGCAACCCATTAGAGAAAATTACCAAAACATCAGTATACCGACGCTTGCACAAACGTTAGTTAAGATACGATACAAACAGTAACAGATATAATTGTCAAGGCCAATAATTGCATTAATGCTAAATGAAACCACCACACACAGACAGAGAGAGAGACACATGCACTCACACACAAACATACACACACTCACACATGCATACACACACACGTATGTATATGTTTATGTTTGCATATATGTATGTGTGTAGGTGTAAATATATATATATATATATGTGTATATATATATATATATATATATATATATACGTGTATATATATATGTATACATGCATATATATTTATATATATATATATAGAGAGAGAGATACACACACATACACACACACACACACATATATATATATATATATACACAAACACACACATATATTCAACTCTACGATGAAAGTAAACACACAAAGTTTGTTCTTTGTTTTTTAGAAGCGTTGAGATGTATTGTAAGATACAGAAATAAATTTATTTCTCAAACGCGTGATAATACTATAAAATAGCGTGATCAGGATAAATTATCCATATATTGCAGAAAAATACGTTACCGGCCAGCCATGAGACTCGAACTCACATCTCTGTGATTACGCGTCAAGTGTTTTACCATTAAACTAAACTGCCCGGCCGGCCGGTAACGTATTTTTCTGCAACATATTGATAATTTAACCTGATCACTCTATTTTATAGCATTATCACGCGTTTGAGA
>NC_068988.1:59055094-59055808 GCF_001194135.2 Octopus bimaculoides
TATATATATATATATATATATATATATATATATATATATATATATATATATATCCATGTATACATATATATATGTGTGTGTTTGTGTTTGTGTATGTATATGTATATATACACACACACATATATGTATATTTATATATATAAACATTTGTGTGTGGCTGTGTTCGTCCCGCTGCCGTCGCTTAACAACCGACATTGATCTGTTTACTTCCACCGAAACTTAACGGTTATGCAAAAGTGACGATAGAATAAGTTCTAAGCTTACAACAAATAAGTCCTGGTCTCGATTCCTTCGACTAAAGCGGGTTCTCCAGCATCATGGCCGCAGTGACATGTCTGAAACACGTAACAGAAAAAACAAATAAAAGAATAATCACATATATGTATGTGTGTGCGTGTGTGTGTGTGTGTATACAAACACACACACACACACACACACACATATATATATATTACAAACGTATAAGAAGGGATGACCACTAAGTGGACATCCATTATGCTAGAAATAGATCACCTACGATCTGACCACAGGGAAAAGATTATTCTCAAGAAAGATTCAGCAAACACCACTTAGTGGCCATCCCTTCTTATACATATGATATATAATTTATCTGAATTTTCAGATTTTTCTACATGCTAGACCACTGGTTTTAAATTGATATTAATCAAATATTCAATTTATCACCGTCATTATTTAAATTTTGTATATAAGATC
>NC_068988.1:59056248-59059557 GCF_001194135.2 Octopus bimaculoides
TATATATATATATATATATATATATATATATATATATATATTCGTATACATATGCATATTCATAGATATGAAAGCATAAAACCGCATATATACACATACGTGTACATGTAATCCCAGTAAACAAAGAAAGGAAAATTACAATCTAAAAATAATTTTTTTTACAAAGGAAGTTAAGAATGTTGTGTAAAGCATTATTTGAAGTTGTATCAAGGTATGTAAATCTTTCTGGAAATACCTCGAAGGGAAAAAAATTCAAATAAGTTCAAAGGAACAAATAAAAGCGGAAGAAAAGAAAAATCAAAGATATAAGAACGTATAAAACAGGCGTAATTGGCGTTCAGTCAATATGTGGGAAGAACGATCAAACAAACGGAGACTGGGCTTAAAGGCATTTTAAACCGGGCAGAAGTGATCTCACCATTGTTGATTCGAGCAAATAGGAAAGGATAGGGGACAAGCACGATATTTAGGGGTACAAAGATTTAGAAAGACAAGGAAAAAAAAAAACATTGCACGAGAAACAACAAATCAAACAGAAGAAATGTTGCAAGAAGCAGCATACATACATGTACACGTATGTTCATGATGTGTGAAAGTGAGCCTGAGTGTGCATATGTGCCTGTATGAGTGCGTATCTGTGTGCATTACATACATGCACAATAAACATACACACGCATACTCAGAAATGCACATTTATATAGACATTGATAGGAACATACTCCCACTGGCATATATATATATATATATATATATATGTATATGTGTGTGTGTATGTGTGTGTTCTTGTGTATGTACGTGTGTATATATATATATATATATATGTATATATATATATATATATGTGTATATATGTATGTGTATATATGCATGTGTGTATACTTATATGTATATATATGTATATATATGTATATATATGTATATATATATATATATATATATACACACACACACACACACACAGACACACACACACACACACACAAACGTGCACATAAATAGCGGTATGTGCCTACGAGTGTGAATGTATGTGCACATGTGTGTGTGTGTTAAAGCGAGTTAAAGAGACAGAGAGTGCGAATGAGAGAAGACAAAATTAAAAAAAAAAGGGATGCCATAAGACATTCCAGAAATACATCATAGTGATGGGCCAAATTTGCTAGCAAATGCTTACTATTTTTCTAGCGATCGATCTCTCATGCTCTTGCCACAACTATTTACTGTTGAAATGTATTTGACCCTTACCTCGTTGCCTTTCATTCCACCATTCCACCCTATCTCTCTCTCTCTCTCTCTCTCTCTCTCTCTCTCTATATATATATATATATATATATATATATATATAGATAGATAGATAGATAGATAGATAGATAGATAGACAGGGTAGAATGAGAGGCAACGAGGTAAGGGTCAAATATATTTCAACAATAAATAGTTATAGCAAGGGAATGGGAAAAAAATGTCTTCTAATCAGCTTAATTTGCTTAATTTGGCAATATAAATTGTACATTTTTGTTTGAAGAAATATGAACAAAAGTGTAAAACTCACATTTCTAAACAATCATGAAATAATAATTTAAACTGATTAGAACTACGTGTGAATTCATTCTTTTTATTTTTTCAAATATACATAACTATATCAAGGGCCTCGCACATTTTCTAATATCCATACATATAAATTCGACAGGGGCGATTCTTTCCTATCTTGGGATTCACGGTCAAACGGCTGGGTGGAATTGCGAGAAAAATTATACAGATGTGTAGAATTATCCGGTGGTGATGCTGGGCTTTCTATTTTTTCATAGCTCCCATGGTTACTGAGCTAATCTACTATAATAATACTCTTGTGTTTATGAATGAGAAAGAAAGGGAGGTAGATGAATAAGGAAGGAAGGGGTGATATCATACTTGGTAGTGGGATGATGAAAATTGTACGCTGAAAAAAATAAATCAGACAGCGTTTCAACTCTGTGTGAATATATGTGTGTGTATGTAAAAGCGGGGCATGTGAATGTCTGTGAGTGCGCGCGCTTGCGTGTGTGCGTGTGCGCGCGAAATGGAAGTTCGATGCTTCATCTTTGTTCGCTTAGTATTTGGGTTAATCTTTTGATTTGATTGAAAAAACTCATTCTAAAATTGTTTTTTAACGCAAACGTGGCCAAACAAGTGGAATAGCCACATCATCCAAACCGACCGGGCGAAACCGGACTTAGCTGATATATATATATATATAGATATATGTATGTATGTATGTATGTATTTATATATCAGGTCATCCCATAAGTTCTGTCCGAATTTTGAATGAAGAAAACAAGTGATCAAATGTTATATTTAATTGAAATTTAATCATCAATGTACTTTCCTGCATTATTTATGACTTCCTTTCGTCTATTTACAAGCATTTAAATCCCATCAATGTAAAACTCTTTTAGTTTCAAAGTGAAGAACTCTGAAGTGTCAGTTTCGACCTCCTCCTGGCTTGCGAAAGTTATGTCCCCCAAATGATTCTGTAAACTACGAAACAAATGGTAGTCTAAAGGAGTAAGGTCGGGAGAATAAGGTGGATGAGGAATCTTTTCAGAACCAAGCTCTTCGATCTTTTGTGATGTGATCTTTGCAGTATGTGGTCGCACACTGTCCTGATGAAACATCACTCCTTTTACTAAAGCGGGTCTTTTTTTCTTCAAAGCTTGGTTCAAACACTCTAATTGCTGGCAGTAGGCTTGAACATTGATTGTTGCATTAGGTGATAACAATTCAAAGTGAATTTCTCCTTTGCAATCCCACCATATACAGAGAAGAACGTTTTTTCCATGAAGTTCCCTTCTCGGTTGTGGTTAAGCTTTTTCCCTTTTACCAAGCTATTGTTTACGACGTTTAACATTTCGATATAAGATCCATGTTTCGTCAGCAGTCACAAGTCTATCCAAAAAGGGTGGAATGAGTTCTCAAGATTGGAAAGAAGAGCAGATGTCAACTGGGAGTTGCAGTTGCTTTCGGACAATTCATGAGGCACCCATTTTCCAAGTTTAGGAACCTTTCGAAGTTGTTGAAAATGACGATAAAATGTTGTATGGTTTCAACTAAGCTTTATTGCCAATTCTTCAACTGATAATGCAAGTTATTAACCCAAAATGTATGTATGTATGTATGTATGCATGTATGTATGCATGTATGTATGCATGTATGTGTATGTATGTATGTATGTACGTATGTATATATATATATATATATATATGTGTGTGTGTGTGTGTGTGTGTGTGTGTTTATATATATGTATGTACATACACACACATATACATATACATACAT
>NC_068988.1:59059989-59061982 GCF_001194135.2 Octopus bimaculoides
TATATATATATATATATATATATATATATATATATATATATATGCACACACACACACACACACACACATATATATATATATATATATATATATGTTTGCATGTATGTATATATAATCACTTACGTAGCTTTATATGTATATATGTGTGTGTGTGTGTGTGTGTTTGTATTTATGTATCGGTATAAGATAGCATTGCTTTTCCAACATTTCACCGATCTTTGTTACTAAGTATATTTGCTTTTCGCTCTTTACACTGACTGCGTCCTTTACACACCACCTTTCCTCAGCTCACTTTTATCGCATTCCTCCTTCTTCTATGTCTCCATCGACTCCTAATTCCTAATTCAGTCCTTGTCTTACCTTTGCGTTTTATTTACACCACTTATTCCTGCAAACACATGTCTATCTCTGTCCTGCGCTGTCTCACTCTCTCTTCTTTTGTTTCTGTCTATTCCTCTCTCGTTGCTTGTTATGCAAATCTAAACACCAAGCACCAATCAAGCGATGAAGTTCAGCTTTTTTTTCTTTGTAGAAGTTCAACCCATTAGGATAGATAACAAAACAACAAAACAGTATCCAGATGTCCGCAGCAACGGTTCTCGAGAGAATCGAAACAACTCTGGTAAGAATTAAATTCAATGTATCCTGCTTAACTTCGTTTCCTATTCAAAGAACAGATCACTTACAATACAAGGAAGAGTTTCATCGAAACGAATTTCCCAGAAAACACTACAAGTTTCTACGGCAGACACTTGAAGCGAATAATAAGCAGGAGGGATTAGAATATTGACACAAAAATACAAGAAAATTTGAAAACAAACGAACTGAAGGAAAATAAGTCTAATCCTAAAACATAAAAATAAACAGTTAATATCAATTGACACGGACAACGGAACTATTTGTAATTTACGAAAGGAAGAAGTAGCAGCAAAAATATACAAATATGTCTGTACTCTTGTGTATGTATATTGGATTGATAATTCCAATATTTGGTAAGCAATTTTACGAAGGTAAGTCGAGAAATATATTTTTTATTAAATGATTTGTCTTATTTATATTCGATTTGGATCTATGTAGAAATTTACAGATGTATTCGCACGCAACCGTAATTATACAATCAAAACCTAGCACACACACAGACACACACACACACACACACACACACACACACACACACACACACACACACACACACACACACACACACACACGCACATACACACACATTCAAAATAAATGATTTGACCTTCAAATTTTGCATTTCGAACTTTATTGAAGAAAACGTAGGTTTGGTGCACATGACGAAAAAAGTTCATCTTAAACACCCAGTCAACCAGATATGTAATGCCGCCAATATATGTAGTCTTAATTGAAATTTCCTTCATTTGCATTCTCACTGACACAGACTCATGTATATAATATAACTATATATATATATATATATATATATATATATAAGCAATGTTAATTCTCTAAATGAAGTATTAACAGTAACTGCACGATAAAGTGTAGTATATTGCCACTTAAGTGTGGCTGACCCCTAGGGGTGGATGTTACTGTTGCTTTTAGCCCCAGGAGGACATCTCCTCCAGCTGGCTTATATATATATATTCCTTTACTCTTACTTTGACTTGTTTCAGTCATTTAATTGCATACATACAAATCGACCTCGAGACTTATTCCTTGTAAGCCTAGTACTTATTCGATCGGGTCTTTTGCAGAACCGCTAAGTAGCCACATCAACGTCGGCTGTCAAGCGATGGTGGGATAAGAGACACAGACACACAACTACATATACTGACACACAACTACATATACTTACACACACACACACACACACACACACACACACACACACACGCACACACATATATATATACACTACGGGCTTCTTTCAATTTTCATCTACCATATCCACCCACAAGTCTTTGGTAGGCCCAACCTGGCAACAGTAGAAACACTTTCCTAAGTTACCACGGTTTTAGACCAAACT
>NC_068988.1:59062042-59065009 GCF_001194135.2 Octopus bimaculoides
TATATATATATATATATATATATATATATGCGTCCCTTTGTGTATATGTATATCTTTCTCTGATGCATATATGTGTGCGATTCAAAATGACAGAAAACCCATTACCATTACTTATAGAAAGGAGGCATATTACGTACACTCTCCAGATATCTTTGTTTTCAGAAACAAAGTAATAGAGAGGTAGCCCATGGGAATTATGTTAACCAATACGTTACTATAGAGAACACGAATGTTACATATATTCACTTTCGAATAGGTAGCCATGAATAAACTGCTTTGTGGGCGCCGGTCTGTCAGGTTTTACCCTGTAGCAGGACCTTTGAAAATACGTTATTTTTTCTAAATAAGTTATTTTCTAAAAGGCTTGTAGTAGCTTTTCAAGAATGCATGGCTACACTTTTCTTACGTAAATAACAACGATCTAGGTACGCGACGGCTGAACCATTGCCATGGCAAGCTCAGACGCTGCTATGCATCACATCAGAGTTTCTTATAAGTCTGCTAATACCCAGCTATAGTTTGACACATTTGTTTCTGACTCTGAATGGATAGATTCAAAATTTAACTGGAAGACATATGAGAAAAGTACGAGGAGTGTCAGAAGTATTACCGTATGACATCTAATTTAATTATCTCTTTTCCTATTCTTTATTGAAAAATATGGGTAAATGAACGTTTGTGCGTCAATATGTTCGCGCGCCCGTGCGTGTGTATGTGTGTTTGTGTGTGTGTATGTATGTATGTCTACGCGTGTGCACGCCCTTTTTTATGTTTGTTATCAGTGAGTATCATTTTATGTCTTTGTAGGACATCGCTCAAATACGTTTAAATCGTCTGCCTCGTTTCCTAGTCACCTGAAATTTAAGGATGGATATCACCAGGATAGTTTATTTGCTACCGATATCAAACCAAGAACTGACTCCACGAGAACAACACCAACGACCAGAGTAAGAAGAGAAACGATGACTATATCAAAAACGATAACATCTACAGCGAAAATAGCACTATCCTTAAAATTAAGGAATAGAACACTAACAATGTCAAAACATGCGAAAAAAAGCAATACAGGATATCCAGTATCCAACATACGATCTTCATCATTATCTTCGTCGTCGTCATCATCATCATCATTGTTATCATGGCAGTCCCAATTGTCAACGTTATCGTCATCTTTATTAACAGCATCATTACTGTTCACTCCACCTTCTACCACTTCTTCCATTCCGCCCATCTACTCCAACTACTCCAACTACTCATCAACAAGCCTCTTCCCAACATCTTCACCGTCAAGATCACAATTATTATTTCATTTGTCAACGGAAAAAAACAAATTGAAACTGAGTCAAACGTTCAACAGATCTTTTTCAAATGATTTAGAAGTCGTATACCCAATCGTAAGAGATAAAAAATCAACAATATCTAAAGCAGCAATCGCTGCCGAAGCCAGCCTGGTATATGAATTAAGGCAATCTAATGGTAATGAGAGCTTTATCTACTCTAATAGCTCAAATATGCAAAGTGGAATTAATATATCTTTGATAACAACAACACTTCCAAATAATTCGACGGTTTCTAACAATTCAAGTGAACTTAAGACAACCACCAACAAAACAGCTGAAGAACCGATACAAAGAGAAACAACAGGACTTATAAATAATATCAATAATGATGTTGCTCTTGCTCATTCTCAAACTTCATGCCGAATGAAATTGACAACAAACGAAGGAGTGATTGTAAATCGGGGTTACCCTTATGCATATGCAAGCTTCGAAAGTTGTGAATGGGAAGTACAAATTTCTCGTGAATTTCGCATAAAAGTGATTTTTGAAGATTTAGATTTAGAATTTAATAAAGACGTTCTCGAAATTTCGTTCGTTGATGAGAGCAAACGGTTCTTTCGCCGTTATACAGGTAGAAAATTACCACCTCCTATCATTCTTGATACTGATCATCTGACATTTGTTTTCCGTTCCGACAGTAAAGGATATGGGAGAGGATTTTATATACGTTTCGAACAGACTCACCAAGGTAAGTCGTCATGAATGTGTTTATTCTTGCAATTCTTCGTGAGAAATTAGGTGTTAGTTAAATAGGTAGACACTTCTTTCCTTTCCCAAGAAAGCAATCATCAGCATTATCATAATCAGCTCATTCGAATGCGCATCTACGCATTTGTTTATATAAAGGTATTTATATAAAGGTATTTATATAAAAGTATACAATTGAAATATAAATGGATTATTAATATATGCAATACAAATATGAATACAGAAACATTGTCCACAATCATTTCGCTCCACTTTACATATGAAGTAGTTAATTTATTTATGTCATTCCCACCCCCATCATCAAGTTCTTGTTTGCTTCTGAAAGTATTAATGTAGAACACTTAGCCAGTGTTCCTTATATAGGTGGTACGTCAATGAGATTTAGATGATATTTCTATCGTTGAAAAGGCTATTGAATTTCTCACATGCCAAATTCCTAATTAAAGATAACAAAACTTAGGGGTATATGAAATTAAACGTTGCCTGGCTAAAATTTCGGAACTTTTCATAATATTACGCATAAAATATACTCAATCGCTAAACATTATATCTGAATAAACTAGGGTTAGTTCTGCCACGTTTACCAATTTTCTAACGTTGAAAGATATGCTTTTCAAACGTACGATAAAAATGTATTTTAAGTCATCAAAAAGAAAATACAAATCGGAAACGCAAACGATTATTTCATTAATTTGGAAGATCATTGGTGTGAAAACATCAGTTTCAGTTTAGCGAAACATTCCATTCATGCTATGGAACCTGTATCAGGACCTAATTTTCTGTTTTGTTATTCACTTCTAACAAAAGCTACATAAACCGACTAATACTTCACTGTCGTCTCCCTCCGATATTTGCGCTCACACACACACACACACACACACATACACCTAAACCTTCACGGATACACAAGTACATGCTC
>NC_068988.1:59065146-59075323 GCF_001194135.2 Octopus bimaculoides
ACACACACACACACACACACACACACACACACACACACACACACACACACACACACACACACACACACAGATACGCTCTTGATGTTTCTGTCTGCATTAACAGCACAAGCATCTTCATTGCGTCTGTTTTATGTAAACGACCCGTTTCTTACCCCTTTCTCTTTCCCTATCGTTGCATATCGTCACTCCCAAAATCCAAAAGCTTCAATACCCTTTTCACAATACCCTGATCTAGGCATACTTGACTGTTTTGCATTCCCACCTAATTCCTTCTCTAGGTAATCGTTGATGTTGCATGATTTCATTCTCCTTCTTTTTAAATTACGTCCATTTTTTTTTTTTTGATGAACATACTTTCTCCACTTTCGGGCGGAAACGTAACAATTGTGACCTTTTAGTCCATAGCTTCTCTACACCTCCTAACACGAAACCAACATCTTTCTACTGAGCTCCGTCTCACATACACCATGCAATCAGAAAGGTAATGGCATCATTGGACCATAAGAATTTTGCTTTCTGATGATTTGACCCGCGGAACTAGAGATATTGTTAACTTGATTGTCTGTTTAGTGGCCTCACATATTGGAAAAACGCCGGATGGTATCGGATGGTAGCAACAACGATTTCTATTAAATGTTCTTAAAAACCGACACAAGCCGTCTAGATTCTATGGTGTTATTTCCAACAATCGTACGATCATATCATACAGAATTACCATTCCAACCTTCCTCTTTGCACTCCTCCATAATACATCATATACAACTCATTGACCACACACTGTCATATGCATCTCTACCATAACAGTCTGAACATATCACAATACAGTATTGCACTGACTACTCAAATTCGGAAGCATAGTATGCATACTATTTCGCCTTAAACCAGAACAAACCCACTCCAGCTAACCTCCACTGCAGACATTTCTAAACATAACACATCACAGACACATCACGTGAGGTACCTCTCCCGTCGTTTAACACTAAGCTATTTTATGCATTCATGCTATGAAATAAATTTATTCCATTATACATGGTTATAAACATTACTACAAAAAAAAATGTGTAACTTTTTGTTCTGCTCGTGTGTGTGAACGTCTGTGTATCTGTCACATTGTACATATACGTATATAGGATATATATTCCAATTTTAGCTGGATATTGCACTATATAATAGAACAAGAGAAGAACATATAAACAACTAAAGAAAATAACCACTATTTTCATATGCTATATGCTATACTATTTTACCACGAAAACTCATTAAATGGTCGTTTAAAGAAAATATCCGAGTAACTCTGAATTCATCGAGGAGGCGCCAAACGGGAGAATTATGCTACACATCCCGATACCTGCATACTCAAATATCAAAATAATTCCAAGACCACCACATACACTACCATCTTATAACCATTATTACTTCCTCTCTTTCCATCACTTTCTACTCCTCCCCACCAAATACAAACAGAAATGCCCACATACCCCAATCAACATTCTATTAGTCAAAATTGATAAACCACTCTCAGTTAAACATCAATTTGTGGCATATTTCTCGAAGAAATGAATGCAGGAACATCATATACCCGATGTCCATGGATGCTACGGACTGAGTTATAATCTTCACAGGTATACGGACTGTCATCTGAAGAAAAGCGTGACTTGTGGAAACGCGTGTAGCGATGCATTAAAATATTTACAAATTCCCTCGAAAGATTATTTCTATATTTAACATACATTATATCGACACAGCTTGGTGTGACCCCAAAAATCTAATATTTCCAGTCGGCACCTTTAGGCTGTAGCCGGCATAATAGAATTGGAGTTTTTATATTCATATTCCAAATGTATCCAATAAACTTAAAAGGATATGTACATACATACATTCATACATACATACATGCCTACATACATACACACACACACACACACACACACACACACACACACACACACACACACACACACACACACACACACACACACACACACACACATATATATATATCTGTAAATATAATATGTGACAATTATTCGGTAGCCATGATAAAACTCCGAGTGTGGGCATGCGTGATTACACAATTGCTATGAGCATTTTTACTCCTTTACCTTTTACTCCCTCCCCTTATTTAGCGGTCATTCTAATAACTCTTTTGTCTTAATAACGGTCAATCACATAGTAATTTCCCTTTGTTCAACGGTAATTTTCATAGCTTGTTAACTGAAGAGATGCCGGTGTGGGTTTCCGCCTAGACACTCGAAACTCGGAGTTTTATCATGGCTACCGAATAATTGTCACATATTATATTTACAGATAAATTCCTCTATTTAGATATAGAGAGATAGATAGATAGATAGATAGATAGATAGATAGATAGATTTACAGGTGTGTGTGTGACCCTGTGTGTGACTATGTGATCATATATGTGAATGCCCAAGTATATGTATGGATATATTTCGTACGCTTGCAAAAAGAAATTTCTGTATTTCAATGAGATTTTTAAATTTTATTTTCCGTGTTAATCGGTATATTACTCACACATGCACACACCCACACACCCACACAGTACAAACATATGCTGGAACACCGCATGACTTATTCTTTATAAGCCTAGTACGTATTTTATCGGTGTCTTTTGCCTAACTGCTAAGATACGGGGACGTAACCACAAGCGATGGCGGGGTAGGGGGACAAATACGAGCACACAACTACACAAACACACGCATATATGCATATATACACACACACACACACACACACACATATATATATATATATATATACATATATATACACACACACATACATACATATATATATATATATATATATATATATATATATATATATATATATATATATATATATATATATATATATTCGACGTACTTCTTACAATTTCCATTTACCAAATCCACTCACAAGTTTCTTGTAGATGACACTAGTCCAAGGTGCCACGTAGTGGGACTGAACCCGGAACCATGTGGTTAGGAATCAACCTTCAGGGATTTCGAAATGCCAGAGATCTACGCCTCGAAAAGTATGGGTCAGATTCTGAGGGCTGCAAATGCAGTTGAATCATGCAACTCGATTCCCTTTCGTGTAGGCTTGTTCATGCACACAGATGCTGCTCCGCCACCAGCAGCTAACACAAAATTCTACAGGCTCAGATCCACATTCTTTTACGACTGATGTATGCTTATAATATAAATCTTGTAATATACGTAATGAACCAAATATTCACAGAGTGTAATTGAACTTTTAACTGTCAAAGTGTAAAATCTGCATTATGAAATCCTTTTCGCATTTTATTATGTAGTGTAATCCATTAATTGCTCAATAGCTATACTATCAAAAATTGCGTAGTATGAATTGCAGTCAACCCATTCATCTTCTGTATTATATTATACACAGCGTTAAGTGCACATAGTGTTTTGTTACATTCACTGTGTTCTAAATATCAAAATGTATCTATTTGATATTGCTTTTCTCGTTGCATTCTCTGGATATTGTATTGTGAGTATTAATATTATTCCTTTTGAATACTTTATTAGTCAAATATCCGTCAGAATGCTACAGCCACAATTGCAAGGTCTTTTTAGGAGTCACATTTAATTTTTTTCTTACAATTTAAGTTTCTGTGTTTGTTCATCAGTACAATTCAATGAATGGTGATCTACATGTTTCTAAGGAAGAAATGTGTAGAATATACCAAAAATGCTATCTTTGAAAACTACAAGAAGCAAATAATGATCTAAAGCAAATTATAACTAATGTCTATTTGCAGAAGCTTCAGTTCATTTACTACCAAATCCATTCTGTCATGAATTATTGACATCATCAGAAGGTAGTGTGTCAACACCTGGCTATCCTCTTTGGCATTATTCAAATAGTGAGGTGAGTTCATTCAATTCATAAACAGATATTTTAAAAATTAGTCACGAAAAAATTTTAAATTTGCAATTTTTATACATTCAAATATTCTCAATGGATTTTCAGAAAATCTTTTTAGAATTACTTGATAGAAGTGTCAGTAAAGACAATAAAAGTGCTGCAGAAAACTGGATTGAGGAATCTGGTCAAACAAAATTTGTCATTGTTTACTCAGTGAACTGAGTGCAAAGTTTTCGATAATGTAAACTTAAACTACAGAATTCTCGTTTAAGTAAATAGCCACTCTACACAAAATTTACAACAGAAGAAATATATATTAATATCATCTCATACATATACATATATATACGTAACATGGTATAATTATAAACAGGGCCAATTTAAATAATTTCTGCGCTAAATGAACAGAAATTAATGAATAACCGTAATCGATTTTCGAAGCTTATTGGGTTTTCATCAGAGGCGTCCACATCACTTTTACAATATCCGAAGAAACAAGCAGCCAAACTGTTTATATACTCAACAACTGCAGCCGTTGCTCTATGAAGGGGTCCCTAATTTGTATACCGTAAGTGTTTCACACTCTACACTATATATAAGGGTAAAAATTATTAAAATAATAATTTATAGCAGTCGTTAGCGTCCATAATAAAATTCGGAAGACATAAATATTTATATAATATAAGGGAATTTTTTTACATGATAAAAAGGACAGTGAAATCATAAACACGAAAAAACATTCTTATGGCACATTGCTTGTAAGTAAGCAGGTTGAATGAATAATACTCTCTGTTAACCCTATACCCCAGAGTTTTACTATTAATGATAAAAAATGAATTAATTAGTCGATTGATTAATTAACCTTTGTCAGTAACATCGCTGTAAAATGTATAATTATGAAACTTTACTATGTTCCGCAAACACAAAGTAAATACATGCGCATTTAGTTTCTTCTTTATACATCAAAAATTCAAATCGAATATCCTTAAGCCACAATCCGAATAAATTCAAAAGTGTATTATATGGCCGAAGAATTGCAATATTTATCTATATAAAATGAAGGGTAAACATTATTAGAATTGTGGTCTTCAGTGATAACAGACTGAACTGGTGGTCTTCTCACCGTTATAAATTTTGAAACACTTTTGTATTACACACACACACACACACACACACACACACACACACACACACATACACACACACACACACACATACGCACACACATATGTGTGTGTGTGTGTGTTTATATATATATATATGTGTGGGTGTATTTATATATAATATATATATATATAATAAGTATAAATATGATATATATATATATATATATGTAATATACATATATATAATATATACAAACATGTGAGGGAGAGTGCAGATAAAGAAGCCTGGGTTATCCAAAACATTAAGTCAAACCCAAAGGCCTTCATTCATTATGCAAAAGAAACAGACTCAGTACGCTGCAAGATAGGCTCCTTCTTCCAAAAGGATGGCTCCCTGCATCAGTGAGGGACGGAATGACCAGTTCAAAAATATCTTTACCACCCCGTTGGAACACAGACAAATGAACGAACCAGCGTGTTTGTTTTCCACCTCACCTATAACCAGCGAGGCAGTTACGATGGAATACAATGCCTTTATTGAAGAAGATATACTACTAGCCATAGATGAGGTGGACGCAAACTCAACTGCTGGTAATGATGGTTTCCCAACAATCCTCTTCAAATCATGTAAGAGTGTCCTGGCAAAACGCCTCCATATTCTCTTCCAGATATTTCTTGCAAATGGCAGGCTGCCACCCTTGCTAACTACGCAGATGACACAAAAGGCGCAGAAGATACAGAACCCCAGCGTTGTTGCACATCTGCAACAGGAACCGGACTCAGTTTACAGATGGGCTGAGGATAATAATATGCAGTTTCGTGCTGAAAAATTCCAAGCCCTGCGCTACCAGCGTCCAAAACTGAATTTGAAACTTACAGGGTTACAATCCCAGAGCCTAAATTAGTGATAGACTTGAGTATTCACATGAGTGATGATACCCCTTTCCAAGTGTACAAAGTGGATGTAGGCGTTTTCAAATCAAGGCTGGACCTCTTCCTGTCGAGAGTCCCAGATGAACCTACCTCACTGCAAGATGTGCAAATGAGGGTAGCTACATCAAGCTCCATTTTTCACCAAGTGCGACATATTAGAGGAGGCTCTCAGTAATGACAGTGTGGCAAAAGGGCGGTGCTCTAGTATGGCTACAGCTCTGAGCTGAAACTACAAAGAAAAATAAAAGAAATATATATATGCATATATACTAATTATTTAATGGTACAATACATGTATTGAAGCGCCACTATTAGTTTCTTATGTTGAGATAACTCAAACAGATTCTTCAGGCGCAAACCACATATAACGAACAAACAAAAACTGAATAATAGAAGCAACGCGAAAAAACTGAGAAGGCAGCATATAGAAAAACACAGACAGTCAACAACCGAAGACAAAAAAACGGAAAATGAAAACCGTAAAATTAAAATGTCAAAAATAAAAAGTAAAAGAACTATCCGTAGGCCTTAAATGATAAGGCTGAAAAATTATCAAGTCAGTCAGGAATAGGCCGAATTTTCCAATTCTTCAAAATATATGCATGTAACCACTGAAAATATAAGCATGCAACCACTGAAAATTTCTGACACGGAGTTGAATGGAGAGTTAGGGATCTTAGATCCAAACAGGATGTTCGCTCTTTCAGCCAAACAACATCTACATTTATTTGATCCATTCACATAAGGTATGGATGTCTCAAATACTTTCCATTTAATCACATGTGGCGTTTCGTTATATACGAGGTGTGAGAGAGAGAGAGGGCGAGGAAGATAGTTTTCAAATTGAACATGTGGAAAAATCTCAAAATCTACGAGATATTATGAATAAGTATCCGGACTATTGCCATAGTAACTAAGCTAATGTAGGCAAAGTAAAGGCACTTGGAAAAGATTGACCTTGATCTCTAGGCTGCAAATGCCCTAAATTTTAAATCTCTAGGTTACTTCTGCTGTTTACAGCACACCTTGCAAGAAAGGTGTGTAGCGTATGATCATCGCATTGACCATGACAAAGAAAGTTGTCATGGCAATACCTGTTCAGAGGCCTACGCACGGTTGCAGAAAGTGTATGGAGAGGGGTGCATGAGCCGCACACAAGTGAACGACTGGTTCAGACGTTTCCAATTTGGCCGAAAAATGTCGATATTGACCAACGTCCAGGGAAACCCACAACCAGCAGATCTGAAAAAAAAGCCCCATCGCAGGTGTGCGTGCGGCTGTGAGGGGAAATCGTCTAATCACCGTCAGTAAGTTATCAGACAATCGGCAGATTAGTTACGTTTCAGTTCAGTCCGTTATCACTGAAGATTTTGGTATGAGATGCTTGTCTAAACTTTGTGTAGGGTTCTGAGCAGATATCTCCAAGCTTTTAGCAAAACTTGATACTGATTCTCTCTTCAACTTACCCTGCCATTGTCAATGTGACGATCACCCGTTATACACCTTCCTTCCAAGCACTGTGTGAATAGCGGAAGTGAGCTAGAATCTGAAAATTTAGTGCGCACGTACTGCAGAGCTCAGGGTCAATCTGTGCCAAGCGACTTTAATCTGCGTGTTTTAGCTTCGTTACAATGACAGCATTTCTTATATTTATTGATCAAACCACGTATAAGGTATTTATTTTCCCAAGCTTACAAGTATTACATTCAAATCGATAGCTGGTAATTCCTTTGCTGTTTGTGAACAATATTTAAATTGCGATTAAGTAAATATTGGAAGAACTTTATAAACGTATACGATGCTTTTAAAATCCTTCCATAACTATTTCGCTCTATTTCTCTATATGGCAATCAGCGTCTCTTGAATTGAAAAATGCTTCTGCAATCTCACCCAGTTTCGTTGTTGTTGCTCAGCTCTACTAGCTTTTTAAAGGATATTTAGGATTAGATGTCTTCCGGCCTTGAACTGCAAGACATTTGATCAAATTAATTGAGTCAAATTTATCTAAAACTGCTATTGTGTTTAATGTATACATCGCTATTCAGTACTATAAAATTTGATGTTTAAAGAGATATACTCGCTAACTATAGATGATGAACAATTACACGGGCTCTTCGTCGCTTTGATTCAATATAGAAAAGAAACTATCTGATATGATATCCTGTTTGAGCGTCCGGGCGAATAGTTTAGTAATTCGAAGCTACCCTTATTTAATAATTGTCTCACTTTAGGTAATTTTAGCAGTTTTTGATGTTTTATATCCTTTTTGTGCCAGCCTTGATCGAGATGCATACTCTAAGGCGCTCCCTATCTATTTTCTCTCTTGGAACAAAGTTAATATCAAATTGTGAATATGTGCAAGGAAAAGTATGTTGGCTTAGTAATCTGCATATTAATTACGTGTACGATAATATGTTGCAAACACCTGTCTATGCAGTCGGAGTGCAATAATATTTCTGGGTGTGTTTAAATCTAAAATCAAGCATTGGGTACACTTCTATCAGCATGATTAGATAGAAATGTTTTGACAATATAGACAATTAACATTGATGAGGATCTTATATTTAAACCCTCTTATGAATACAACAGAGAAAAGTATCTTCAAGCGGAGTTCTGCATAATAAATACAAATCTACTAGTTTATCGCATATGTAATGCAATGAACTGGAAATCAGTGTTCTATCAACAAACATTCATGCGTATGAGAATGCATTACTGTTCGCGTAGTGTTTTGGCTTAGATTTGGTTTTACACTTTTCATAAGACGAGAGAGAACGCAGAGTTCCTTCAATGCCGGTGTATTTCACTATATTTTGGAGTTAACTTCAATGTTCTAATAAACCTATAATTAATACGGCGTAATAATTCCGGACTATTTTATCATAGTAATTATATGACATCTTTATTTCATCTGCAACAAAGCAATACCATTCCTAACATATATATAGTTTCTACATTGAACAAATATTGTTTACATGAACATTTCTATTCTTGAATAGAAGTTACTCTACTTTGATAAGCTAATGGATTTCGTGTATTTGAATATATTATAAGATTTACTTTTTAATACACTTATCAGCACACAATAATTGACAGCTATATGTGTAAAAGAAACTGAGAACGTGAGACAATTTTATGATTTACATCAATGAATATTTGATTTATTTTCCAGTTTTGCTCTTGGGTAATTGCTGCTCCTGCTAACTCGGTGATCCTTCTAGAAATCACAGGGTTCCAGACAGAGATATACGACCAGTTGAGTATTGGTATTGGCCTCGATGCAGCTAATAATTCTTCGACAGAACTTCTGAAGCTCTACGGTTTACTTGATACTCCACAAAACACTACAATTCCAGCTAACGCTATCTGGATTGATTTCCGAAGTGACGAAACTATAACGGCACCAGGATTTCGTATTAACTATAAAATCATTGAGAGAAGTATGAAAAAATAATCAGGTTCTTTTGCGAAGGTTTATAGAGACCACATTTTACTTTAGAAAATATACACAATGATTCATTGGCAATTCTTTAGAGAATTCTGGTGTTTATAGATTAATCTATAGCGTATAAATATATCAAGCATATTGTATGTTGAATTACTACGTATGCAGCGAAACATATCCATTGTGCAGAAAAAAAAGAACAAATTTATGATGAGTTGATAGGTAAATCGTTGAAGAGAAAATCTGCCAGAGCGACAGAGTGAAAGAGAGGGCGAATGTGATATACTGTCACGTTACACAATATGAAAAAATAAACGAAGAAATTATTTTGTACGAAATCAGTCATGTATTAATTAATTTACTCTGTTGTAGGAATACATGTATTAGCAGAGAATTACAGACAACATCAGCAAGAAGCGCCAATATAATTACATTAGAATACACGTTTTTGCTTTCCTTTTATTGAAGTAAGCATGATTTGAACGTAATATCAGCTACAGAGAGCAAATAAGAATTTCTAATCTTCAATAGTTCGATACATCTATAAAAAAAAGTATTGTTCGTTTTGTACGGATTTATTTCACTTCGAAATCTATCATTCTTTTCTGGACATTGATCGATATTGATTTAAATATAATTTAATATCTTATTGAGGATTTTATATTATTTGAGTTGCTTTTAGTCAAAGATAATATATAAAAAAAAAACTATTTATTAAATTGTACAAAATTGATTTAATACATGATTCTGTAATATGCTTCCTGTAAGCTAAATTATATTTTGAATACGCACAATAAATATCTAT
>NC_068988.1:59075839-59080365 GCF_001194135.2 Octopus bimaculoides
ATATATATATATATATATATATATATATACACATATATATGTATATATATATATATACATATATATACATAATATATATGGTTTGTTTTTGTGTGGTTGTTCGAGTTAAATTTTAGCTCTCATTTCTAGTAATTGCATATGTTAGTTTGCACTCACTTTTATGAAATTTTCCTTTTTGGTTTTAACTCCTACGGCCACCTATTTTATAATATATTTAATGTATTACTAATATATTAACATATTATTGTCAAAAGTTGGTTTCAAAATGTTGTGAAAATTCTGTAGTTCAATTGCTGTGTCGTGAAGTAGGAACATGTGTTCCCAGATTTTACACTTCTTCACAACACTCTTACTTGAATACGTATATTTATGGACAGCCAGAATGCGTGTATAATTGTAAAGGAAAATTATGTTTCGTAAAAAGTTGTTCAACATTTACATATCAATATTTTACTTAGCTTGTAACACAAAGACGGCGAAGAATAAATAATGCTTTCATTATATTCAATAACGCTTATAATTATTTCTCCTCACACTCACACAGACACGCACACACAAAAACGCACATATGTGTGTGTATATATATATATATATATATATATATATATATGCATATTTGCATATGTGTATGTGTTTTGTGTGCGTGTGCGTGTGCGTGTGCGTGTGCGTGTGAGTGCAAAATTCATTCATTTCTAACTTAGAAATATGTGTACACGTTTGTTCCCTGAGTATATCGGGAATGAAGTCAACGCTAGTATTCGATGTGTACTGATTTTGTTTATTGACACCGAAGGAGTAAAAAAAATCCAAATTCCTCATCAGAACGTGAATATTTATGACTAGATATTTCGCATTATTATGTTCGCTGCTACTCTAACTACTCTACGAGAACATCCAACACATTTGTTTAGATGATTTACGAAAGAATTCAGCTTGGTGTTGTTGTTTCCGGATAGACGTAAAGTTAAACACGTTTTAAATGGAGTTTTATTTGTTGCACTTCAAAGAAATAATAAAAGAACTCAACCACATATTTATGACACATGTTAAAAGAATCCTAATGAGTAATGCTGCTTTCTTATGCATTGATTCTTAAACTTGCTCTTTTTTCTCTTTTCCAGAAATATGTACGTTCGAAATAGAAGCTGGGACTTCTGTCGGTTTTATTCAATCTGCAAATTATCCGCAACCTTATCCATTGAATAGCGAGTGTCAATGGATTATTTATACTCTAAATGGATCTAATATAGTTTTAAATCTCCATGATTTTGATTTACAAGATGGTCATGACTTCTTATTAATAGGCCCAGGTGAGAGTGTTACTTCTAATAACATAAATTCTGAGGAGAAATACTTCCTAGTTGATTTGATGTTTTAATCTATTTATCGGGGATTCATTTGTTCCTTAATACAAGAGAATCATCACTTCAGAGAAAGCGTATCACAGACACTGTAATTCGTAGTAAAAAGATATTTTTAGACTCAAATTTAATTTTGTTTACTCACTGTTGTCTGCCGTCAAATTTGCTTTCGCAAATTTTCGAATATCTTAACTAAGAAAAGTAATTGTTACTTCATTTACGAATAGGTTAAGCATCCATATATTGTTCGCAATAATGAAAGGATACAATATCATTCTAATATCATGTGTGGAATATTTAGGAGATCAATGATTTATAATGAAATGCTGGAACAATCGCGAAAATTTATGTAAGATGCAAGTAGCTAAAATTATTAGTAGTTGCATAACTAAACAAAAAACATTCATTTAACAGAAATTTGCTCACAAATACAATGAATTCTCTGAAATGCCATGAATATGTTTATAACATACCTATAAAATATGGTGTTATGAGCATAACTACAGGAGTTATAAAGCAAGTTCCATATACCTTAAAAATCCATAGTCTTCGTCAGATGTTTTTTTCGGTTATCTTACTTTGTATATAGAAGAAAATTAATTTACTTAAAAACTTAGAGATGATACAGGTCCTTAATACCCAATGCCAATATGTATATTATATAGATAATATGGATAATTAAGAATTACACAAACACAAACACACACACACGGACACACACACGTATATATATATACATATATCACACATGCACACATACGTATAGATGTATACTCATATATGCGCTAGTGTTTCCGTTTGTGCGTATACACACATTCACACGTATACATACACACACATATATACGTTCATAAAATATATGAAGATGTATAAATAAGGCATAGAAAAATGACGTTGGATTAGGGGGCTTTACACTAGATTATCCAATACATCACTCGTGACTGAATATCAAATTTGCAAATAAATATAATGTGAATACTTAACCACAAAGCCATTGTCATAACGTGGAATATCGCTTAAACTATATATTTAAACAATATTTAAATTGGCCATGTAGATTTAACTACGTTCCTATGTGACGTTAAACAGAAGATACCAAGTTGAAGACAGGTAGTACTATTCGGAACATATTAGATAAGTGGTATGAACAAGCATTTCTCTCCACATTCATGAGATTTGTTGAAGAAATGACTTGAACATTTACGTTCTCCTTATTTAGCGCAGTAAATTACACACCTATACCTATCATTTGAATAGAACAATGCATATTTTATTAGGCTGCGGGTAATTTGAGATATAATTTTTAATTCACAGATTTTTTGAATGAGTGATGCAACGTTAGCTATGATATTTTTATCAAAAATAGATGCATGATTATATAATATCAGCTTAAATTTGCAGGAATTGAAAACTATATAGGTAAATATCATTATATCAGTTATCATATCGCATCTATGGATAATATTTTTAGTGAAGCATAAATTATCTATAGGATATAACAATTACATAATTTAGGAGATTTATTGGCATAATTACTTCTAGTGCTAATAAAGGATCACGAAAAGGATAATTATTGTTAGATCTGAAAGAATTACTCGTAATATCCCGGGTTACGTAAGAAACAGTAGGTTTGTTATAAATAGTAATAACACTACAGTCGCAATAACGAAGTGGTATCTTGATTCATAGCTCCATAGCATTTATTGATATTAGAATCGATGCGCACTTTGTCGGGCATACTTTCGTGATTATCAGGGTTAAAGTTTCTGTTTTCAAAGACGCCACAGACTCTATTGTTGGTCTCTGAGCGGTTACGTACTATCACAAACATTATATACATAGTTGGTTGGAGTAGTCGGCTGACAGATAGTAACGTACTGCTAATGTTGTACGTTAGACTACCATAGTTAACATGAATAACGAGGCATATTACTCAATAGCTACTACTAGTGCCAACTCTGTCAATGCTAGGATTATAATTATAATCATCATTATTGTTGCCACCTCCATCAAAACGTGGGGTGTAGAGAATTTTGAAGTCAAAGGGATATACAAATATACATAAATACAGATGTATAAGTATGCATCCTTTTGTATATACATATGTACAAACACAATAATTTTTACGGCGTCGACCTGTCACATCATCTCCTTGTCCGGGTTCTTAATTCGTTCAGCAAAAAACTTTCAACATCGCTCCACATGTAATAATACAATGAACTGAGATCTGGGGAATTAAAAGGCCAAATGTTGAAAATGTTCAGCCATCCATTCCTGTGTTAGCAGATCTATGTGTGATAGTGCTGAGTCTTACTGAAACACATATGGCTTTCCATTGCATACACTGTCTATTCAGAGTTTAACAATAATTTCTAGAACCTCAATGTAGGCGGCAGCGTTAACTCTAAGGGCTTGTGGAAAGAAGTCAGGAAGCATCACATGTCCTTCATTGCTGACAACCCCTAAAACCATGACAGGAGATTTTTTTATGCCTAACACTTGGAACTTCAGAAGGGTCTGCACATAACCATCTGTCATCTATTCTGTTAACTTATTGATCTTAGTCGAAGTTTTTCTCGTTTGAGAAAAAAACAAATCCAATCTTCTCCTGTTGGATTTTTCAGTTTGTTTAAGAGTCTTTAAGATCTTTTGCTTTTTTTGACAAATTGGCATTTCCTCATCATGTACGACTTATCTCTGATGTCTTCATGGACAACATTTCTGACTGTTTATTCGAACACATGGAAATCCTTTGCAATTGACCTCATGTACTATCTGGGATTGTAATCAATGATCTGCCAAGCTTGCTGGATAGATTCAGGTGTTTTTATGATTTCAGAGTGCTTAGAATGCTTTTTATGTTTTGATACTAATGATACATTTCCATCTTCAATCTCTAGATCCTTAAAAACTTTGTAGACGAAAGATCTGGCAACTTCTAAAAATCGAGATATTTATAACTCGCTATGCTCGGCCGCTGTAACCACAATAACAGGTTGCCTCTTCATTTTTTGAGCAAGCTGATGGTCTGCCATTATTATCTTCTGAAACAAAGATTCTAAAGCGTTAGCAAATAATGCAACAGTGACCCAGAAAAGTTATTTCCTCAAATACCTTACGCACCTTGTATATATATATATATACATATAATTCAAAGATACAGGA
>NC_068988.1:59080375-59084998 GCF_001194135.2 Octopus bimaculoides
TATATATATATATATATATATATATGTATATATATGTATATATGTATATATGTGTGTGTGTATATATATGTATATATATATATATACATATAATTCAAAGATACAGGATGTAGTTTCCTCGTAAGGGATTTTTTAATAAAAATCCCTATATCAACTGGCGTTCTCAAATATATTGAAAGAAAGTTTCGCAATATATATAGATAAACTGTCTTATAATGTGTAAAGTTGATAAAAGAAAATGCAGAAGAAATATAGTGGATAATTGGTTAATCTTATTTGTATCACGATCAAAAGAAGTAATACATTTAAGATTCATGATATAGAGGAAGCGTATCAACAAAAGAAATAAACGTAAATATATCCTACATATGTTTCAATCGGGCTACTGGGTTTCGATCATCAGCATTCAAGCAATGTTAGATGTAATATAACCCCACATTATGTCCGGATCTCATGACGGAGTGAAGTTTACTTTCTGGTGGTGAACAACGAAATCGAAACCTAATTGCCGGATTGAAACATATCTAGGATTCTTTTATGTTTCTTTCTTTTGTTGATTCGGTTCCTTTATATCTGAATCTTATACGTGTTGCTATTTTTCATCGTGCCACAAATATAATTAAGCAAATATCCACTATATTCCTTCTCCATTTCTTTTACATGTATATATAATTATACATATATATATGTATTTGTACGTACAGATATATATATATATATATATATATATATATATATATATATATATATATATATATATATACATATATATATATATATATTTATTTATGCGTGCATTTATAGACACACGCACTCACACATATATATTACATATATATATTTTGCATGCCTTTTTGTATGAATAGAAATATGCATAAACATCTGTAATCACGTATGATATATATTTTTTGTATACCATAGGCAGAAATGCATTTGTCGAAAACTTTGACAAATTCACTGGCAAAGGAGGATTAGTTAAAGTATCTATGAATGCGACATCGCTGTGGCTTCACTTTACGTCGGATCATATATCTGGTGAACGAGGATATCGAGGATTTAATTTGTCATATATTGTGGAGGATGAAGAAACAGCAAGTAACGTTGAACGTAAGACATTTCATTCTGAATATACTTTGTGATTTTTTGATCAGCAACAATTTTTTTTATGATAACATGTATGATGTGCAACAGTATACACCATAACGGGACAAAATACTACATTACAATAAAGTATTATATGTTCATATACACACACACACACACACACACATACACATACACAAACACCCACATGCGCATATGTATTTAACAACAAGAACAAGAATGAAGAAAATCCCATCTTTAATTAAACCAGCTCAACATACATTACCGACGGTAATTTCTATATGCCAGCATTTATGAAAGTTATATAGCTGATCCAAATGTGTTAAATACAATAAATCTCTCTAATTGATGAAGGCGTAGAGAAAGAACGTTAAGAATTGATATCATTTATATAAGAATTTATATATATATATATATGCCATAAGGTCGTCAAATCTAACGGAAGCTTCAACAGAAATTTTGTGATATACAATGATCGGAACCTAACTGCAGCTCTTGGTGGTTGAAATCAAAATCATTCCAGTTTTAACTTCCATAAGGTAAAATGGAAACAAACTGAGAAAGAGTTCCTCAAACAAAACTGACCTAAAAATCTCTCCGCACTGGACACTGACATGAAACTTTAACATTTCTTGTCTGTAATGCACGCCATATGCTACAAATATGTACCCGAGAGACAGTTCACCTCACACAAGAACAACATACCCAAAGAGAAGAAAGTTCTTATGAGATAGTGTACAAAAATTTCAAATCACCTAAACAAACGAATCAAAAGCATCAAAAAATCCTGCCTGAAAATACAACTGCTGGAGAGTGAAAGAAAATGCAACTCTAGCATGTCAAAGAAAGAGCAGACACAGAAGCCTAGACAATATAGCCCAGAAACTATCGCAGTGCACTGTAGGATATGGCCTCTCTTCGAAAACTATTGTTTCACTCACAGGAAACCCATTGAGGATCAGTGAAATAGTAAATGAGCGATTCAGAAGTGCTTTAACGCCAACCGTAGGATACTTGCAAGTCACTTGCTGACGTTTTCGCCACTGCAGATAAACAAAAAACAGAGGCAGTGATGATTGAATACTATATAATAAGGACTATAGATGAGATGAAACCAAACTCGGCTACAAGCCCTGATGGATTCTAAAATCATGTAAGCGAGTCCTACCAAGACAGCTGCCGTCTCTCATCCAGGGCTTCCTTGCAACTATCAAACATCCAAACAGGCTGAAGGAAGGGGAAATATGCCCCATACATAAAGGATGCGGCAGAGCAGAGGCCAAAAACTACAGACCTATCTCTCTGACCTATCATGGAAGAAATCATGACCTAGCATGGAACAAATACTCAGAAAAAAGCTAATCACTTTCCCTTGAGGAAAATGACTTGCTTACTGGCACCCAACACAGTTTCCGAAGAGGAAGTAGCTGCCTGACTCAGCTCATACAGCACTACCACTGGGTATTGAAACAGCTACTCAACCACTCAAATGTGGATGTGATATATATCAACTATGCAAAGGATTCCGATAAAGTTGATCATGGAATATGTCACAATCTACGTGATTTTGGCATAGTCGTGAAATTGGTAGCATAACTGCATGTCTTTTTGAAAGATAGAAGTCGAGCGGCAGGAGCCAATGGAGCTACCTCCCGCGACAGGCAAATAGTGAGAGGTGTTCCGCAAGGTAATGTTTTCGGAGAACTCCTGTTCATAATGGCGCTCACAGATATGCCCTCAGTCACACAGAAAGCCACGATCACGAGTTATGCAGATGAGAGCAAAGTCTCACTGCTGATACAGAACCCCGAAGACACTGCACCTGCAACTTGAGTTATATGAAATATGCAAGTGGGCTAAGAAGAATATCATGCAGTTTAATACTGAAAGGTTTAAAGCGTTATGCTATCACCATACAAAACTAAATGCAATATCAATTAAATACACTGGACCTGGAGGGATTGCAATCCCAGATATATAGTCAGTGCGCGTTCTTTCACGCTCATGCTGCTAAGTTGACAATGAAATACAGGCGGCTACACGGATGGATTCTTAAAGCATTTAAAGCTAGAGATTAGGAAATCATGAAGGTCCTCTGGAGGACATTTGTCCAAAGCCGCTTTCATGTTGATCCGAGCTATCATCACCACCAACTTGCAGACCTTAAGGCAATCCAACAACGCAACACAAAGATAGCTACTATGCAGCATATAAGCTACAGGGAAATACTTAAGAGATTAATACTCTATTCTCAGGAGCGTAGGCGAGAAACATATGCCGTAATATACATATGGATAATCTTGCATTTACTTGACCCAAATTTAGGCATTGAGAGTTAGAATAACGCTAGAACAGGATGCCACTGCATGGTGCTAAAGACTCCAAATTTGCCATACAATTATAGGCCAGGATGTTGCAATAGCTTGGACCCTAAAGGCTCACAGCTCTTCAATATCCTCTCCAATGACCTGAGCGAACTACATGCTGGGGATGTAGATGCGTCCAGACCAAAATTAGATCTCTCAATGTCAAGAATCCCAGTTGAGCCAACATCACAACAGGAAGTGCCAATGAAGTCAGCAGCGGAAAACTCCCTCATGCACCAAATGTCAAGTTCTAAAAAGAATTAGTGAAGTAAAATTTTTGTAGCAATACAAAACGGCGGCGCCCTAGAATAGCCCCAGTTCGGGAGCTGAAACTAGTTCAATTCAATTTATATATATATATATATATGTAAATATAATATGTGACAATTATTCGGTGGCCAGGATTTAACTCCGAGTTTTGGATGTTGGGGCGGAAACCCACGCCGGCGCATCACTTGAGTTATCGGGCCATCAAATGACATTTTCATAGCATTGTTTTCATGGCCCGATTTATGGTTTTGACCTTAAAACGTAATTTTCATAAGCTGGCCACTGATAAAATTGTTTAATAAGATCTTATCCTTGTATTACAAGAGTATGTATTATATATGTTGCTCGGAATTTTCATGTTCCCAACGAATGGGAACGTGAAATTATAAGTAGCAGTTTCCTGAATATTCTTCAGCTTCAATAGAAGCATATATATGAAAACAAGCAGAAGTGACAAGCACGTACACTCACTCACACACACGTAAGCACGTGTACACGTTTTTATAAACAAAATATTATTAACACTAATACGCTGACGGTATAAGCTATTGGTCTGTAGCAAGCCGTTTCTCGAGTCATACCAAAGATGGAAAAAATGTGAATAACGAAAATGCCATCGGATACATCATTCTTTCTGTAAAGGACAAAACTGTTTTTTTTTCATATATTAGTCGAAACTATTGTAGCATTTCTGAATAAATAGTCTCTTGTATACTCTACTGATACAAAAGAATTCGTGAAATAAATCCAGTGACATATACCTACGTAGTGTTGTTGACATCAGGTAGCCGAATGCTGTGCACGGACCTTAAACAACATAGTATAAGTTGTATAACCTGTTATGAAATAATTACGATATGTATATATATATATATATATATAT
>NC_068988.1:59085485-59094804 GCF_001194135.2 Octopus bimaculoides
TATATATATATATATATATATATATATATATATATGCTTAATATTTACAGCTGGAAACTACCACAGAGAAGATATTGGTTTTATGGTGACATTGAATCAGACTAACATTCCCGAAGACCATCAACTGATTGCAATTAAAATAAACTCGTCAACTGACAATGCACATTTGGTAATTCGTCTAATGAACTTAACATCACTGAAGGTAAACGTAAATTTTATCATACGGACTTTTATTAATCTATTCCAATTAACATCGTGTCAAGATTTCATATAACCCACTTTACTGTGTATTGTTTGAAATCCCTGCAATCTGTTGTGACTACACTTCCGCAAATATTTACTTCAAAGAACATGAAAAAATCACAATTCTATTAACGTAACTAGAACTTCCTTTGAAATCTGTGCTAATATTTATGCTATGCCTATATCTATAGGCACATCAAATTCGGCGGTCGTGTATGTATATCAGTCACTGGTTTTCCGTCTGTCAGCTACACGCACAATCACGCACGTGTTTTCGACATACAGACCACACCACCATACATGCATATTTACATATCTTTGCGTGTGTGTAAAAGTATAGGTACATGTATATGCACAAGCACTGACGCATTTGTATATACACATGATATATATATATAGCTCATTCCCACTATTCGTTTCTGGGTGCTAGCATATTGTGCGTGCTCGTGTGTTTCTGTGTGCCTGCATATTTATTATATGACATACAATAATGCACACTCATAGTTGACCGCGTTATTCTATAGATAACTACATCGATGCAAAATAAGTTTCTTGTATTCTTTCAGCGGAAAGCCTTTCCCCGTTGCGAACGGGAGTTGAATTTGAATCTGGTTGCATGTTAAAATTTAATTTACCAATTTAAATAGGGTCAATTTTGGAAAGGAAAATGTTTTTAGTTTCCGAAATGCAGTTGCCCAATACAGTAAGTACGTAATTACCGATTAACTTAATCAGGCAGAAACCAATACCAGATTGCAAACACAACTAATGATTGCAGATATTTACACGGTCAGTCATTTGTAGGACTAGAGTGTTGAATATTCAAACTACGGTGCTTTCATATAATACCATCTGATACAGTGTGTATTTTTGTTTATATTCCCCTCCTATACCATGGACAGATTTTGGATTTTATATGTATAATGCAATCTTGTCTTGTTCACTGTTGATTGTCCTTACACTATGGAATACTTTCAGCAATCGGGGACAGTTTCAAATTATGCAGTTATTGTGTGTAAAGTGTTTTTCAAGTATTCTTTTATTCTGTCACTTGTTTTAATCATTTGACTGTGGCCATGCTGGAGCACGGCCTTTAGTCGAGTAAATCGACCCCAGTATTTATTCTTTGTAAGCCTAGTACTTATTCTATCAGTTTTCTTTTGCCGAACCACTTGATTACGGGAATGTAAACACCGGAATCGGCTGTCAATCGATGTTGGGGAGACAAACACAGACACACACACAGACACACACACAGACACACAAATAATCACACGCACACACACACATATATGACGAGCTTCTTTCCTTTTCCGCCTACCAAATCCACTCACAAGGCTTTGATCGGCCCGAGAGTATAGTAGAAGACACTTATCTAAGGTGTCACGCAGTGGAACTGAACCCGGAAACATGTGGTTGTTAAGCAAGCTACTCACCACACAGTCGCTCATGTTTAATATTTATTGCAATGGCTCACATACAAATAAATACTCACACACAAACATATACACACACAAACACGCACACACTCACACACACACTCAGACACACACAACAAACATACACACAAACATATATCAGGTGAGAGAATAAGAGAGAGAAAGTGAGTGTGTATGAGAGAGAGAGAGAGTGAGAGAGAGAGAGAGAGAGAGAGAGAGAGAGAGAGAGAGAGAGAGAGAGAGAGAGAGAAAGAGAGTGGGAAAGGGCGGGCATCCAGATAGCCAGACAGATATGTATAAGATAATGAAGTGAACGGCATATTTTGATATCGCTACAATTATTTCTCCACATCTTCACATCCCTAGATATAATTAACACTTTGCATAATCCCTATCAGCCATCAAGGTGCTAAATATGTTTCTTCGGTTTATTATTTTGAATAGTTTCTTCGTTTGGTCGTACAGCTATTTCACTTTGTACAGGAACGAGTAACCAAAATGATGTGGTATTTTCAGCAATTTGCTGAATAATCTAAGCCCACATATATTGTGACAGACAAAATACAAGTTTAATCGAATACAAAATACAGAAACAAAGAAACACACACAAAAGTCTTCAAACATGCATTTTATATGTATAAAGTTTTATTGTTGGTGACCAGTCTGGCTTCATATGTACCTATGTAACGGCATGTATGTTTATAAGATACCACTTCCTTAAGGGAACTTGAGAATATTTGAATATCATGAAGGACAATATGTGTGCAGTTAAGGGAACTTGAAATATTTGAATATAAATAAGGATAATATGTGTGCACTGGTATGTAAGAAGCACGTATGAGACATTTTGCCTATGCTGACATGGATATAAGGAAAAAAGCTAATTCTATTATTCAGTGTTACGTGCTTTGTTGTTTGTATAAACACATAGAAACATCTAGTAATAGTAGACACCCTATACACAAAATGAGGCAAATATCCAAAGAAGCTGAAAATTTCTAATAAAATTATAAGTAGTCGAAAGTGTATATTCAACTGTAAATAAATACTGTGTTTTTTCGAAATAATGTTTAAACATAGGGGGATACTAAATTTCTAAATGTTTCGCTTTTTTTAATGAACGGATTTGCTTCAGTTGGCATTTATTCAAATGCTCCGAGTTTTTAGAAAAAGTTTTTTCGAAAATATCATAATTTGTTAATCATGTGGAAAATACATGTATCTTTCGTTTCGCCTTTATCTGTTAAAAGGTAAAAAATGTATTCCGTCAGCTGCCAATGAATCTTAATCATCTCTACCAGAAATTTTGTGCTACGGTTACTAAGTTACAGTGCAACACAATGTAAGTGGAAATGTATTTAAAATATTTACCTTTTTGGAATTTTAACTGTACCATATTATTTTATAACGGTAACGATAATATAAAATATAATTTTATAACGGGAGTATTGGAAATAGTAACAACAACAACAACAATAACCAAAACGACTATGTAAATATGCAAACCAACACAAACATTACTTCCAACAACAATACACTGAGAAACACCACAACGTCACCACCACCAATAACAACAATAGACACAACCAAAGCGATAATAACCAAAGAAATGATAGGATAGAAAGTAGTACCACAGGTGTAAATAACACTAATCCTTTTCACACTCTATTCTTTAATTCATGTGATAAATCATACGATGTGAGTCGTAATTACCTGGCAACCCTACCCTTCGACAAAATACTTTGCATCAATCAACATACGAGTGACCAAATACAAGCACGCTTTACCAAAGCCAGTATTAAACTTAGCTTTCAGAACAGTACACAAGAATATGGTGTGGCAGAGAGGCACTACAACTGGACAAGATGTCTGCAAGTGGCCTGCATATGCTCATATAGCGCACAAAAAAAAAAAAAAGAAATGGAAATTGTTTGCTTCCCAACGGACAAACCTGGCAGAATATCGATAGGCAGCCTGTCGAACTACATCCAAGCAATGCAACCCCACGTCACAAATATGTTGGAAACAACAGTACTGTAGTATGAGGTGAGAGAGAATATCCACAATGCTAATATGACGATGTGTTTAAACATCCTAGGGGCATAATAGCTCACAGCCAACAACTTCCACGCCACTAATAACGATATCTCAGTGCTGTATGGGCTCCTCAAGCACCATAAGGCGACCACTGACATTGTAACAGAACCCACAACACTGGTCTGCAGAGCCAAGGTTGCCAACAACTACCAGATTTACTACTTCCTCTCTATGATCATACGTACTCTGATCAAAATGTTCCCGGATGTGTGTGACAGAACAAAGGACCTTCTGATCAGAATAATGACTGTTACCATGCCTACAACCTTACGGGATGCATAGTAGGTAATATGGCTATAGTATCCTTATACCAATCCATTGATGTTGATTTCGCTGTGGAGAAATGCATGGAGGTGATCAGCGAGAGCGATGCAGAGTTTCGTGGAGTTCACATAGAAGAATGAGGCCTCTTGCTGAAAGTGATACGTGACAATGGTTACTTAAATGACATGACCATAGTTGCTTTTGTTCCACTAGATCGGTAATAGGTAGACACGCTTCTATGGTAAAGAAAACCCGTAGAGAAATGGAACGGGTGAACCAGAGCTAGACGGACCCCCGAAAACGATGACGAAAACCAAGACCGCAGTCAAGGGTGACATATTTACGTTTAACAAAAAGATATACGTCCAAAAGGAATGTGCAGCCATCGGTGTCAGTATCTCTGGCGATGTGGCTAACTTATTTATGGTATGGTGGGATAGGAAACTCAAAGAAAAATTAGCAGGGATCTTCATAACCCTAACCTTATACTCCCGCTATGTGGATGATATCAACATAGTAGCCAAAGCACTGCTACAAGACAATGTTGATGATCTAGAAGCTAACACTATGGAGGGCATTCAGCAAGTAGCTACCTCCATACACCAGAGTATCAAAGCAACGGTAGACTACCCGAACCAGCAACCCATCTATAGCCTACCAGATTTAGACAGGGAACTCTAGCTAAAAACCAAGAACAATAAGGTCCAGATCCTTCACTCCAATTATTTCAGACCCATGGTCTCTAAATACCTTGTCCACAAGAACACAGCAATTGCGGACAACACCAAGTTCAATATTCTTATAGCGGACTTGGTGAGAATGATGAGAAATGTATCTCGCATGTGCTACCGTTTGGAATTGGAAAGACGCATACGACACTTCACCCACATATATATGTGTATATATACATATATACACATAATATATATATACATAGATATATATGTATTTATGCATGTATTTATGTGTGTATTTGTCCACCCCACTCTTCACCACTTGGCAACCGTAACTCTCGTAAACTATCGGTTCAGCAACAGAGACCGATAGAATAAATAGTAGGCTTAAAAATAAGTCCTGGGATCGTTTTGTTTGAGTTAAACCCCTCGAGGTGGTGCTCCAGCATAACCGCAGTGAAAATGACCGAAACAAGTAAAAGAATAGAAGAATAAATCTAGAAAAAGAACTCAAATAAATGTTTAACGCATTTAGTCACGCAATAATTATTCATATTTTTCAGTAGTGAGACATTTTATTATTTTTTGATTGTACGAATGAAAGCAGCTTTGATAATAGTTAATACTTTGAATATATTAGTTCTATGATCTATTTCTGTAATATTGAAATAATTTGTATGTTACATATGCGCTTCATCTAGTTGTACATAGTGATGCGATTTTATGTATATTGCGAATAATTGTAAGTCCTAGAGGTATAAACACACACAGACACACAGAGACACACAGACACACACACACACACACACACACACACACACACACACACACACATGTACATAAATATGTCCTGTATCATTTAATGATATTTTTCTCTATGCTAAAGTAAAAGTTTTCAAGCAATTGCGCATAATATACTAATAATAGGAAAACAACCGATTGTTACAACTGTTAGCCTTCAGAGCAACGTTATAGGTAGCACCTACACTTTTCAGAATGAAAGAAATGTGAGTAGGATATACGAAAAGTGGAAAAAGAAAGCGAGGGAAAAGAGAAGATAGAGAGTGAGAAATAAAAGAATATAATATGCGTATGATATGAGTATGGTTTAATGATTTTAAAGAAGAAAATTTAACTTCGTATAATAGGTTTAATGCACCTCAATACTGGTATGATATGAAGTGTTTGCAAAAATTGGGGTTCAATTCATTGTTTTCTTCCACCCCCAACCACTAATCACTGTTTTAATTCACAGTTACGTAATTCTTTCAATCAATATCTTCTATTTAATTTCCATTTCTTTGTCACTCATAATATTTTGCCTAATTTGCATATGAAGATTTTACATATACAGGACAAGATGTGGTTTAAGTGAAGTGCCAGGAATATGCTCCATAAAACACCACTGCTGTAATGAATAAAAACTAGTGCCATATTGTGCAGCTAGCATTTGGTCTGTGTGATTTCCAGACAGAAGATTAAAAAAAGTGTTCAGAAGTCCTTCCTGGGACATAAGATCCGAAGGCTGTTTTACAGAATTCTGTCGCACCGCGTATGTATTCTCTGCCATTAACCACATCACCCAACATGCGCATCCACTAGCCTTAAGACCCCGGAATATTAATTATTTTCTAAATTCCTCCATTCTGTCTTTTTCATTCATCTTGCAACTGTCATATTGGAGATTTGAATATTGACATTTAGGACAATTCCTTTTTCTTTTTGCTAACATTTCTCTATCAGAACTTGCGCAGATTACGCACTGATTTCTCACTATTTACATGGTCATGATGTGTAAATTATTTACGATGACCCTAATAATTTTTTTCTTTTCCGTTACGGCACATTTCCTTCATTATGTATTATATAATGGCTTCAAATATCGATACACAAAGGGATTGTTTTGAGTAACAGAACACTAACCTCGATTTAAAATTGCTGAGAATCGATAACCGCTTGATATTTTCATTATTATGTAATTTTTACATCAGGAGTATGTATTTTTTCTGATAAGCTATAGTTATTTGAGAGCTGCCACTTATTACAATGCACAATATATTGTTCATATATATCATACATGGTGCTCGCCGCTAAATGGATAATTTTCTCAGGTATCGGTTTATATATCTTAGAAATAGTTAAAATATCTAGAGGTTAATTGTTGGAGTGATTAAGTTCTTGTTGCTCTTGAGTGATTATGTCCCTGTTGCCAGTACATTTTATTTAAATGCATGTTTGTATTAGCATTATGAAGAAATTTCCGGTAAGGCGTGTATTAAATACATTTTAAAAACCGATATTATATTTAAGCTGGCTTTGATGATTTACCATTTCGAAAAATGCATAGCTGTATTATTAATATTTTGTATTGATATATAGATAGTGTGATGCAACATTTATACAGGTACACAGACATATAGTGAAAAATATAGTGGAGTGAGTATAGCTTGTTTTGAGTCAATGTATATCATAGAGGGTAAACATATAGTGCATTCAGGTTCTTCTTTTAGCACAATATTAGGTGGCATCCGTTTTATGGTAGGAAATTATAGAATATCGTAGAGCGGTGAAGTGCGCAATATAAACAGACAATCATTCTGGCTATATCTGGTTCAGTTAATGGAAAGTGGGTTCACTCGCACAATACAACCGCCAAATATTGGTAGAGACTAGTTACTTGCATTATGTATTGAACTGCAATACAGTAGTTACTTACTTCATCAAAATCTTTCATCAACGATTCGTCTTTTTACTAATAATGTTTCAGAGAATAAATTTGAATTTTTTTTAGTTAGTCTATATCTATTATGGAAAATCGATTAAACTAACATAGGAACGGTCGAGGGATACGTAAGACTTGTAATATTGATATTTCTCGAGGCCATTACTGTGTGCTGTATCTTCTAATAATATATTTCTATGCTGAATTCAAACTATTCTGCAAAATATTTCTAAAAGAATTAAGTGGGTGTGATATTGTGCTTCGGATTGAATACTCACTAAAACTTTATATGGCAGAGAAAAGATAAAGGTTTTCAGGAAATTATAAGTGGCTCCCACATCTCGAAAGCAACTGAATAATGCGACGTGTTATCAAAAGGTTCCTGGACTAGTTATGTACCACACTGTTGTGTGCACAGTGAGAGCTAGCAATGACATCAATGAGGCAATGTATCGAGTGACATCGCTGTGTTTACTTTCCAAGTAGTGAAATTTGTGTTTTTGTGAACATATGTATGCTCTAGTCTGAAATTTTGAGTTAAACTTGGGAAGTTCGGCAAGCTTGAATTGATGAGGCAATGAGACGTACGCAATGTTTCGAGTGGCACAGCCGCTTCAAAAGTGAAGAAGGTACCTGGAAGACGATGAGCGATCTAGAAGACCTGCCACGAGCGTTACCTCCGGAAATGTGGTAATGTGCATTGCGAAGCACAGCGCCAGATTGTCAGCCAAAAGTTCTACAACGACGTTTTGAAGTGTCTGAAGGAAGACATTTGGCGAAAGTGACTGGATCTGTGTAGAGCGAAGAATTGGATTCTTCAACGAGTTCTCCTCACTCGTGAGTTTCCCGCCAAAGCAACATGGAATCGCTACCGCATCCACTCTGTTATCCAGATTTAGCAGACGTGGACTTCCATCTCTTCACCAAAATGAATAGGCTGCTGAAAGGTCGTCGTTTTAACACCGTGGTCGAGATGCCTACCGAATCACAGATGTTCCTCAGGACTCTTACCGAAAACGAATTTAAGGCCGGATTCCAGATGTGGTAAATACGCTGAGACCAGCGTATTTCGAAGGAGATGATGCTAAAGCTTAGGTAAATATGTCATTCTTTATGAAACATAACTAGTAGGGGAAAGTGTTGATACCATCTATCACTCATTTTCCCAATACATATTAAAAACTTATATTTGAATAAACGTGACAATAAACTTAATTGAACACAAAAAATATGAAACCATAAAACGCATTTGTTTCTCTTAACATACAATCTTTCTATTTCCTTTTTCAGATATGATAACATAGATATACTTTCCTTCACGGATATCGCAGATCACGCGGAAATATCTTTTGTTGTGAGGCCGAGGATATCAAATATTTCTGCAACAATAAACAGAGAATTTCAAATTTTCTTGAACAGAGAACCACAACTGAAATCCATAATCCTTAAAGTATGTTGATTTTCTCCTTAGGATTAGTATTCTCGTATTATTTTAATATCATATTGTTCAAATATTTTACACTATTCCATAATTCTATTGAGTACCATGGAATAACCGTGGGTGTGTCCAGAGTAACGCACACACACACACACGTACGCATGCACACATATATTCACATATATACATACACACATATATACATGTATGTATATATTTTTATATAAGCATATATCAGGTTGAATAAAAAGTAAGCAATGTTTGGATCCATGAAGAAGTTTTTCTAATCGGTTTTTGCAGTTGTACCATAATACAGACGTCAACCTGCCCAAATGCATAGATAAATTAATATTGATATTATTTTCACCGTTGTTACAATAATCTCAAATGGAACTCTGAAAGCGCGATATTTGAGCATTGCTGATATTCAACTTCAAAAAAA
>NC_068988.1:59095987-59097894 GCF_001194135.2 Octopus bimaculoides
CTGATGAAGATAATAATAATAACAATAATAATAATAATAATAATAATAATAATAATAATAATAATAATAATAATAATTATAATAATAGTAATAATAATAATAATAATGCAAGCACATCATTTTCTGATGGTTTCTTAAACATCCTCTAGAACAACACTATGTACAAATCCAAATATATGGTACCCTAGGCATAACACCTACATGAACTTCTAACTTGTTGTCTCTTGAGGTCTCTAGGTGAGACTTGGATCCAATTTGTACAAAGGCAAAGCAAAAGGCAAACATAAAATAATGATAATATTAATAATAATAATAATAATAATAATAATAATAATAATAATAATAATAAGTACTACTGCTGTTAATACTACCACCACCACAACTAACAATAACAATAAATGTGATTGTGTAGATTGAGGTAAAATTCCTAGAAAAGTGTAGAAATAATAGCAATAGAATTTAATGAAAACAGGAATGTTGTTTACAAAATTCCTACATATAACCAAACAATTATTTCTTTAGGTACGCTCAAAGTAAAGAATCCTTGACGTTCACACAACACATCTAAGCCGCACACCAACTGACAAATGTATTTAGGTGAAAAATGCAGGATAAATGCCAACTAAATTGGCGCACTAACCAAACCGTAACGTCTAAGCCACTTACTTCGTAAATTCAGCCTGTTTTAGCCTATCGGAAGGTATAGAAAGGACAAATTTAATCATTTCAGTATATTTGTCAATTGCGGAACACGATTGCACTACTACCACCACCACCACCACTACTACTACTACTACTACTACTACTACTACTACTACTACTACTACTACTACTACTACTACAACTACTACTACTACTACTACTACTACTACTACTACTACTACTACTACTACTACTGTGTAGCGTGTGATCACTGCATTGACAATAACAGAGAAAACTGAGAAGAGAATCTGCATCAAATTTTGCCAAAAACTTGGCGATACTTGCTCAGAGGCCTACGCAAAATTCTCAAAAATTTTCATTGTTCTCAACACAATCAAGGATATCTTGTGCAACCCAAGTGTCATTTTGTTCAGCTGAATTCTTTCAGTTCTGCTGGTTGCAGATCTCCCAGAACCATCGTCAATATCGACATTTTTCTGCTATCCTGGAAACGTCTGAAACACTCGTATACTTGTGTACGGCTCATACAATCCTCTGAATACACTTTCTGCAAATTTGTGTTGGCCTCTGAGAAGGTACCGTCATGACATCTTTCTCTGGCGTGGTCAATGTGACGATCACACAATACAGGCCTTCTTTCCAAGTATTGTTGTAAACAGCGGAAATGAGCTAGAACGCTATAACCTAGTGCGCATGCACAACAGTGTCCAAGGTCCATCTTTGACAAGCGGCTTCACTCTGCGTGCGTTAGTTTCATTACTATACCGATAGTCCATATACCTATTCATGAGGCGTCGTATGTTTATTGTAAAGTTGAATATCCCCTCAAGAAATGAAATGAAACCGAATGGTAAACTTGGAAGCATTTGTGTTTTATCGAATTTTAAATACTTAGATTTGTGGTCAAAAGTTTGGAACATGTTTTCAAAAATTAGAATTGTTATTCCCCAGTACAATTCGATTCAACTAGAATCGTTAGCACGCTGGGATAAATGCTTAGTGGTATTTCGTCTACCGTTACGTTCTGACTTCAAATTCCGTCGAAATCGACCTTTTCCTATGGGCGCATGTGTGGCTGTGTGGTAGGTAGCTTGCTTACCAACCACAGGGTTCCGGGTTCATTCCGACTGCGTGGCACCATGGGCAAGTGTCTTCTACTATAGCCTCGGGCCGACCAAAGCCTTGTGAGTGGATTTGGTAGACGGAAACTGAAAGAAGCCTGTCGTATATATGTATATATATAT
>NC_068988.1:59098060-59100930 GCF_001194135.2 Octopus bimaculoides
TATGTATGTATGTGTGTGTATGTGTTTGTGTGTCTGTATTTGTCCCCCAACATCGCTTGACAACCGATGGTGGTGTGTTTACGTCCCCGTAACTTACCGGTTCAGCAAAAGAGACCGATAGAATAAGTACTAGGGATCCGAAGAATAAGTCCTGGGGTCGATCTTCTCGACTAAAGGCGGTGCTCCAGCATGGCCGCAGTCATATGACTGAAACAAGTAAAAGAGTAAAAAAGTAAAAGAGTAATATTTGGACTTATAATCAAAAAATAACTAATTTTCAGACCTATTTTCTAATTTTCTAAATTTCAGACTTATGTTCTAGTAAGATATTGTAAATGAAATATAACTTTGGGGATTTAACATAAACATTCTAATTCTCAGACCTATGTCCTAAAACTTTGGCCACGACTCTATTTCTTAAAATTTATGAAATTTGATTTTCATTTCCCAACAGAAATATCGTAAATCAATTACACTCTACATTTATCTCAACAACGTAATCTCTGTAAGTAATTATCTTCGAAAGACGTTTTTAAAGTTTTGTAAATCCTATTATACCTTAAGTAATTTGAAAGTCTCAGTGTATCAGCAACTTGAAGAAAAGATACCAATAGATAGTTGGGGCATTTAATGCTTAAATCAGTATTGTTTGTACAAATACATGTATGTCATACACAATATATACATTTCTATCTTATATTACATATATTCCAGAATATACAGACTGACCCTGCAAATGAAGGAGTGAATACGAATTTACCATCTCGGACTATAATTATCATAGTATCTGTGGTATTTTTCGGTGTCTTCCTCTTGTTGATGCTCTCATATTCCATGTTGAGAAAGAAGGCGAAGTAAGTTATGTAAAACCTCCTCTAATGCTCCTCCTCTTCCTCACCCTCTTCATCTTCCATTTCGTCACTGCCACAATTACTAATATCATTACCATAAAGTACTGAACCCACAACATCAACACTACCATCACCACCACCACCACCACCACCAACAACAACAACAACAACAACAACAAAAAACACACGACAACTGTTACTGTTACTTCTACTACAGCTGGTTATAACAACTGCTGCTGCTGCTACTAGTACTTTTTCTGCTGCTGCTGCTACTAGTACTTTTTCTGCTGCTGCTGCTACTACTACCACTACTACTACTACTACTACTACTACTACTACTACTACTACTACTACTACTACTACTAATAATAATAATAATAATAATAATAATAACAACAACAATAATAATAATTCTACTCGAAGCACAGGCCTCAAATTTGTGCGTAAATGATACTAAGTTTAACTTACCGCGAAAGGATGAAATTAGCGGAATTTGATATCAGACGGCATTACTTGGAAATACACGCATATTGTGTAAAGTAATGTCTGTCTGAGTTTCTTGCGGCTTGACAAAGAACACAAACAGCCGGCAGACACAATATCCTCAATCAACGACCCCACGATAATGTATACTGTGTAACTTCTATAATAATAATAATAATAATAATAATAATAATAATAATAATAATAGTAATAATAATGATGATAATAATTAGAATAAGAATAAAATTGATCCCAATAATGATTTCATTTATTTGCTACTAGGGTGAAATATTGGGGGACAATGCAAGACTAATAAAATGTCGGGGTTTACATATAATGAAATGATGATATAATTATATAAACAAAAAGTGGGGAGGAGAGTAAGTACACACGCCATACAATGAAAAGGAAGGGAAATATAGCATAGTAAATGATTAACAAAAGTGGGGCTGTGATAATAATGTAGTCCTGATACATGATGACCTCTTGTGTTAAAGAAGGAAATTTACAGTCCTCAATCTCCCTGAAGAACAAGGGTAAATGCCCTCTACAATTCCCTTTCTTCCACTCACAGCTCTACACTTAGAGAGCTACAATTAGAAAGACAGCATTAATTAAAACCCAATGTTAAAACAATCCCACCTAAATGTGTGTTCTAGCGCAACATCTGATTTTAGGCGGTGATTATTTTATCTTTGCATATTAATACTGCCTCTGTCTCACTATATATGTTCTAATAAGCCTACCGGCCTTCGTCAAAGTCAGTGCCTGTTTGGGCTCCGTATTTTTATGCATATTCCTAGCGTGGCAGTTGCTGAACATTCCAGCCTTTTCGTGTCTGTCATTGATAATGCGAAATCAGATAGAAATCAAGTGAACTGGCAGCGGAGATAGTGGTGAATGTATGCCGCTCGTGATAGCTATGGTGTACTTTCGTGCACCAATTAACCATATAAGAGCTTCCTGTTTTGGTAAATATTACAATGGTGATGATGATGATTATGATGATGATGATGATGATGATGATGATGATGATGATGATGATGATGATGATGATAATAATAATAATAATAATAATAATAATAAGGATAATAATAATGATAATAATAATTAAAATGACTAGCTGGCCCCGTGAAAACTTCATTTGTAAATTGTGTGCTGGTACTATGAGAAATGATTGCATGTTGTGACACTTAAAGAATACAGAAATAAATGTTAAAACCGATAACTATATAATCCAACCAAAATATCTCAGTTACGCAAACGTAAACAGAATTACTATTTAACCTTAAAATACATCGTACATATTCTAAGAACCTTCTTGGTTTAGTGGTACGAAATGTTCTTCTAGTGTTCTGTTATTAGCTTGCCTGTTTCAGTCATTTAACTGTGGCCATGCTAGAGTACCACCCTTTAGCCTAGGATATCGACCCCCGGTGTATTCCCTGTAAGCCTGGTACGCATTCTACCAGTCTGTTGTGCCGAACAGCTAAGTTACGAGGATGCAAACAAGCCAATATCGGTTGTCAAGCGATG
>NC_068988.1:59100940-59102552 GCF_001194135.2 Octopus bimaculoides
TATATATAAATTTAAGGAATGGAGAAAAGGCATGTTATAACTGCATACTTTATTCCTACATATGTTTCAAAGGATTACAACCTATGTGATCCATAGGAATCTGTGATGTTAAAATCCATCTATTGTTTTCATACTCGATCATAATGTCTCACGTTTAAGATGATTTCCATGCATTCCCTGAAGAGAAGGTTACAATTTTAACATCACACATTCCTATGGATTACATAGGTTGTAATCCTTTGAAACATATGTAGGAATAAAGTATGCAGTTATAACATGCGTTTTCTCCATTCCTTAAATTTTTAAATATACTCAAATACCCAAAATTTCAAGGAGTTTCTGCCTCAAAAACAGGAACTACACCACAGTTATTTTGTGTTCATTGCTACCTTAGTTTCTATTAACCAATTTATTCTATCCGAAGAATTGTTATTCATTAAGATAGAAGAAATACATATAATTAAATATATATATATATATATATATATATATATATATATATGGCAGGCTTCTTTCAGTTTCCGTCAACGAAATCCACTCACGAGGCTTTGGTCGGGCCGAGGCTATCGTAGAAGACACTCTTAAACGTATAGAGTTGAATTTCGAGTAGCCACCTGTTGGCAACTTGTCTCCCCGACCCATTTTGTATGGGCTATTACCCATATTTCTATGCTCTTATCACAGCTATACCCGGTTCGAAATTAACATTAGTTTTGTATGACAAAAAAAAAGGGGAGTGGGGCTTATTTTTAGCTTGTAGAGGAAAATTGAAACGTGTTTGAGGATAAGAAAAACATTGTGTTTCCCCTCATCTAAAAGACATGAAGAACTGTGAAAGAAGGCTTTGATTGTTTTACTTGTCCAATCATTTGACTACGGCCATGCAGGAAAGAACGGTAGGCACGATGGTTGCATACGGTTTCAAATTCCATGTGCAAAATTGTTAGTCGACTGAAACCCTATAGTAATAGATATATCCGGAAACTGTCTATACTGAAACCGAACTCCGAAACAAATCAAAAGGGAAATCCTACACAACACTGATATCTTTTTCCTAATATGCCAATAACAACATTTGTCATCATGGTTTATAACAATGTTATCAAGCAGATGTTTTATTATTATTACTATACTAGTTGCAGTTGCAATCCTTTATTTTCAAATTCATAAACTATAAAGCTTGCGCATCTAACATTGTTATAAGCAGTATAAACGTGCAGTTATTTAGACTAGTAATTTTCATTTGAAAATCGTATAGTTCAGAAATTTTTTCGTTTCCACATACGCTACTATTCGATACGGAAACGTAGTCCCTTCGATGACATTATTCAGAATAACTTAAAGAGTTTCTGTGCAGTTCATGTTATTTGTCTCAATGTGAAATCACACAAGTATCCAATATGCTTTATACTTCACTGCATTTTAAGAAATGCATTATTTGTATATAGTAAAATGTATATAATCTCTGCAGATACTCTTTTGTCTTCTATTATCGGACCAGTAATTATTTCTGACGCATCTTTACAGTTTATAGCAAAAGAAAAACCTGTAGAGCAAAAAAAAAAAAAAAAAAATCCTTCATGTGATGTAATTACTTAAGAAGCATTCAATG
>NC_068988.1:59102562-59104311 GCF_001194135.2 Octopus bimaculoides
TTTCGTTCTAAGACTTAGATATGCATCACATAAATGAATGTTTAAATGTTTTTTTTTTTCTCTTTTGGAATTTCACTTTCTAGTCGATAGCATATTCAATTTGTTTTATGCTTTTAATTAATAGGAGAAATCTAGCAAATGTAGACGCGGGATTTTTTTGCTTCACACCATTTTAATGTACGTAACTGAAGCATTTCACGTATTTGCAAGCGAACCAACTTTCGATATACGTTTTCAGGTAGAGGAAGATTAAAATTTTAATACTATAATATTTCAGAAAATTTAGTTCTCGTCTACGAACTTTAATGAACTACTTCAAAGGTATTTATTTTATGCAAAGCGTAAAATAACATATTTGAAAATTTTACGTTAGTTTCTGTATACAAGAGTTTGACCCTGACCACTGAAGCATTTTGTTAATCCGGTGTTCCCAAACAGCAATCATTACTAATAATTCCTAAGGAATTAACAAATCAACTTCTGGCTTGTTTATATTTTATTAATGCAGAGAATGCAATTTTAAAATAAACTTTATGTTCAGTCAATTTATTGAAATGTTTATAGTAATGATAAAACCTCTTGCATGTCAATCAACAAGAGAGCATGGCTAATTGGGCAGCTTTATAAACATTTCAATGATATACTTGGAACTTTATGGTTATTTGTGCAAATGAAATAGTAGAGTAGTGCTCAAACTTTTGTTCCATTGTGCGTCAAAATAAGTGTTTACTACCTAATTAGATTTATGTTCGTGAAGGTGCGTGGTTTAGTGGTTAGGGTATTCAGCTTATGTTTGTAAGGCCGTGAGCTCAATTCTCTGTGACGCGTTGTGTCCTTGAGCACGACACTTCATTTTACGTTGCTCCAGGTAGTACCTCTATTTCAAAAGCTCCAGCATTTTTACACGCTGTATCATGCTAAATCTAATCTGAGAGCTACGTTAAGGGTGCACGTATTTGTAGAGTGCTCAGCTACTTGCACGTTAATTTCTAGAGCAGGCTGTACTGTAGATCATAGCCGACGGAGTGCCAGTTAGATCTGTTGAATATAATTAACACCATTCAGAATTTTCTACAATATACATTAGTGCAAAATATTGTACATGTAGTACCAGATACAACGTTGTAGATATGAATAATTTTCTGAAATAAGAATTAAGACGAAAGCTAAAATGCCAATAAAAAATGAAGTGAATAAATTTCTAGCATCACTTGTCCAAGGACACATAAATTCGGCGGTTTCTGTATTCTTGAACAAACGCAAAAATAAAAATAAAATGAAAACATAAAATGAGGAACAGATTCGGGAAGTGTGTTACTGTGATAAATACATTTATACTTGACTGGAATACACTAATTCTAAATGTTTTGAATGCAACTATTTATAAAAATAAATACATGAGGGAGTTGCTAAACAACGTTATATTCTTTGCGTATAACGGAGCGTGAGTTGAACATTTGTAGAAAGATCGATTAAATTAATTAATCAACATATAATAATTGTCATGAATATACTGATTTCTCTGCAAATATCGCACTTACCTCAGCTAGATTTTCTTGGGTATTATCATATTGTGAGACATATGAATATATTGACATGTATGCATGTATAACAGGATTAATATATAATACACACACACGCATATACATACACACACACGCATATACATACACACACACACACACACACATATATATATATATATATATATATATATATACATATATGCATACACATTCACTCATATAT
>NC_068988.1:59105394-59107360 GCF_001194135.2 Octopus bimaculoides
GTGCGTGTGTGTATAAGTTGTCTGCTACAAGGTTTAAAGGCCTGAGTCTGGCCGTGGTGTTATGCTTGACTGTCCTAGTCAGACATCAACAGTTTACACAAGCTGGAGCTATTCAATCAAATAACTGTTGATAGAGAGAGAGAGAGAGAGAGAGAGAGAGCGCGTGTGGAATCCCCACCAAAGAGCCCGAAAAAAAAGAAATATAAAAAGAGGTTAACAGAGGAAATGGAAACGACAGAGTGTCGAACCCGAGAACCAGAGCAAGCAGTGAATACGATAGAAGATGAAGACGACAGCAGATTTGAGCAGTGGAAGGCGAGAGTCGGAAAGCAAACAAAATATGTAGCACGAGTAGGGAGACCAAAAGGAAAGAATTTAAAATTGTTGGTGTTTCACAGGAGAGAGATGGAAGTTGAAAAGAGGTTGGCAAAATGAAGGGATTAATACGTGTGAAATTGGATTCGAACATGTTTCATAGAGAGCAGAAACCAGTGTTACTGGACAAAGAACAGATGGAAAGGATGGTAGTGTTGTTTCCTAGTAGTATCAGGGGAACTGGAGTATACGTCCGTTAGGAGAGTCTGCCAAATGTTGTTGAACTGGACGATTTGACGGAACTTATACCGCACGAGAAATTTAAAAACGATTAAAAACTGTATAAGAGAACAGTTAAATGAAACTGCAAACTTTGAGAAGCTTGTAAGCCATTGTATCCTTTCATTTAAATAATTCATGTCATCATTTGTTAAATGCACCCAACGTTTTGTATTGTATAGTCTGTCCTTGTAATATCCCCCTCTGTGTTGTGGCCATAGTGCCAAAATAAAGAGAAAAGAGTGAGTAGGAGTAAATTGCAGGAAGTCGTACAGTAATATTTTTGTAGTTTGTCAATATTTTTTATCGGTTTGTGTATAGTTGGTGGGGAGTTTGCTGGAATGTTACGTTGTTGTTAGCCCGCTACGTTATATTTTTATTGTTACCACACGGATATAGTGTAAACAAGTATCCTCATAAATAGTGGCGATACTACAATAATTGGCGACAAATAACTACGTTACAGTATATATATATATGAGTGTGTGTTGGTTTGTGTGTGTTTGTGTAAAGATACATATTCTTTAAATGCCCCAATTAATATGAAACTTCAAAATATATTTTTAGGTCTCAATTGATAAATACTATCCCCTTTCAAATGGGGCATCCCAAATCCATTTTGGCTGAAGAAAACTTCAACATAGCTGAAATTAACGCTACATCTTTCTTGAAAACCGAAGAAAATTGGGAAAAAGAAAAGGTTACTGTTTTCGAAGTAAATGACACACCATCAAAACCATCCAGTTCTCAGTTTAATTCATATACAATGTATAACAGTAAATCTTCAAGTTCTTTTCAGGGAAAGGAAATTCATTGTGAAATGATGACTTGTAAAACTCACGGAGAACTTCCTAATTGTAAAACATTTTTATGCATGAATTCTGATGATTCGAACATCAAGAAAACAATTGAAGGAACCATTCCAGTTTCTTCGGAAAGGTAGGACGTATATATATTCTTTTATTCTTTTAATTGTTTCAATCATTTGACAGTGGCCTTGCTGGAGCACCACCTTTAGTCGAACAAAGTGACCCCAGAACTTTTTCGTTGTAAACTTAGCACTTAATCTCTCGGTGTCTTTTTCCGAACCGCTAGATTACGGGGACGTAAACACACTAACAACGGTTGTGAAGTGACAGTGGGAGAACAATCACACACACACATACACACACACACACACACACACACACACATGTATACATACGACGGGATTCTTTCAGTTTGCGTCTTAATTCCGCTGACAAAGCTTTGGTCAGCCAGCGGCTATAGTAGAAGACACCTATCGAAGGTGCCACGCAGTGGGACTGAACCCGGAACCATGTGGTCAGGAAGTAAGCTTCTTACTATGCGACCACACTGCACCTGTATATAT
>NC_068988.1:59107707-59108368 GCF_001194135.2 Octopus bimaculoides
TATATATATATTTATATACTTTTAAATTCATCTTTATATCTTTCTGGATATAAATTTCCTTGTGAACACACTCAAATGAACAAACTACAACTTCTTCCTCTCAAACTCACTAGCCTACAAGCGTATTATCATGGTAGGTTCACTCACACGGGCTACTTTCACTACATTTATCCACCTTTCAGCATTTGTACTGGTAGGTAACATTTCTCTCTCTACAGAAATATTTCCAAGTGAAATTAGAACAGCCGATGAGCGAGAGGCCGAAGAGAAAAGAGTCTGTCTTCAGTCCTTTTAAGTAGGGTGGGCCACTCGATCTGAAGAGAATACTAAGTAGGATTCACGTGCAAGTTCATGCGCTGTTTAGTTTGATATGAGGTCAACATGTCATGGACATGTAGCTGTGATGCATGTACCTGGTTTACTCTTATTAGATGGTTTGTCACTTTGATGGAAAGCATTGCTCTCTCTCTACGATAATGTGAATTTTCATCAAATAAAAATACAATCGGTAAGTACAACAAGAGTAATAATAAGTATTTGTCTGACGAGAAGAATCAAAGAAGGAGGGGAAGGAGAAGGAGAAGGTGCGGAAGGAGGAGAAGAAGAGGAGGTTCGGGATTTCACGGAACGTAATAGCAATGTTTGTAATATCAAATTGTTT
>NC_068988.1:59108675-59109805 GCF_001194135.2 Octopus bimaculoides
TGTGTGTGTGTGTGTGTGTGTGTGTGTGTGTGTGTGTGTGTGTGTGTGTGTATTATTAAGTTGAGAAGGAAACTTTGATAAAACTTAATCATAAAAGAGATATTAGATTTTGCTGCGAAAATAGCTTACACAAATTTCCAAACCTTTTGTCAAATGATAGTTTGAAATAAAGAAATGAGCAAATGCTGAATAACGAGATCTCATACATAATTTAAACTGACGTCGATTTATCTTAATTTTCATACGTCAGAACAAAATTTCTGATTCACTTAATATCCAAAGTCATTTCTTGATAATATTATATGATATTCTTTCCTTGTAAGACTAAACCGGAAATGTCAACAAACGACCATGTAATTCATAGATTAAAAAAAGAAAAATTGTATCTGAAAGAATTTAATGGAAGTTTTCTTTTTGTCATATTTATTGCATATCATACTGGCTAAGCTACAGGAGGTTGCTATTTTTAGAGATGCAGTGGCTCTAATATACTAATATGTATTTTCAGTTATCTCTTTATGAAATCGTAAATCACAGATCATGTTCCTGCCAGAAATTGAACGTGTGAGTTACGAAAGACTCGCCCCATTGTACACTCCTCCTTAAACCTGGGACTCAGTTGATTCAGATATGTGTTTTCCATGCAATATTATATTCTAGACTTTATACATATTATTTCTATAACTGATCGGGTGTGAATGGGTAACAACGAAGAATTTCACGTGATATGAGCTAACCTACATTAAAACACGTGAAATACATACGCGTACACAGTTACACACACAAATAGAAACCCAAAGGCTTGTATAAGTTTAGCTGAATAAATATCTGAAACTGAAGCGGGGCGGTGGCGGTTTTTCAAACGGTTTCCTTTTCTAAGGAACATAACGCATCACTTGGTGGTCCAGAAATCAAAATCACAATCTTCCTGTTATAAACCAAAAACTCACAAACTCTAAGCATATGTTTGGGGTCGATAAAATAAGTATAAGTGGAACACTGTAGTCGATAGAACTCAGATTACCAAGGAGGTTGAATCAAACTCTTTTGATCCGTACATGTGACTTCCAATAAATATGTTGGGCACCCGTCTGTCGTTTGTCACACATATATATATATATATATATATA
>NC_068988.1:59109841-59114680 GCF_001194135.2 Octopus bimaculoides
ATACACACACACACACACACACACACACACATATATATATATATATATATATATATATATATATATACACATACATACGTATACACACACACACACACATATATATGTAAACAATTTAATGTTGCCTTTTGTTTATTTTCTCTTCATAGTAATGAGTCAGCAAACTTTTCAAGCGTTTCTGTGGACAATATAAGCACAGACCTGTAGCTGCTTACGAGACAGAAAGAGAATTAATGTACCTCTACTCAACATGTGAAATACTTTGGAACTTTTACGAAAATGGAAAATAGAAAATGAGCAGAAATAGCGTTTTATTTCTACTGCATTGCTTGAGTGAATCTGAGAAAAATAAAAATGGATTGTGATATACTTTATTTTAATTGTCACAGAGACATAAACTTTACAATGTTTAATATTACATTTGCATTAAACAACATGCCTTCTGATTTTCGCCAGTTCCTACCATGTTTTTTTTATTACAAGGCTCAAATTAATTAAATAAAACATATACTCTATGATTTTTGTTTGTATTTCTTTTATTCCACTTCTTGGTTCGTGGTACAATCCAGGAATGAGAATAACACGACATAGTATCGATATCCTGTAACATCATTCACTTTTGTCCTAGGTGTAACCAACAGCACGCCAGGAATGTCAATGTATCGCATGTTGCACCATTGGTTTTCGACGAAAGAAGTCAGAATACTGAAAGTAATATAGATACTTCATTCATATTATACTATTCTAACACAGTTATACATGTTTGCATGTAAACTAGTGTTCAGGTATATACAGTGCATTGCGAGAAGAATTTCTTCAATGTACAGAAATACTACTTGCCGGCAAAGAAATAAACTTTAAAAAGGAAGTAGCTAATATGTAGGACAAAATGATAATATTTTGCTCATATATATCTTAATAAATCTATGAACTCTCGTGAACTCGTGAACATGTATGCATAAGCAAAGAAGGTAAAACGGATAAGCAACAAAGTAGTATACTCATATCAGAATCGTTGAAGTGCCAAAAATTGATCTGGGAAAAGACTTACATACACGCCTACATGAAGGGTGAACACAAAAATCATTTACATTTAAACGTAAACAGTGAACCTTAAATATTTGAAAATATTTTCACATAAAGAGTTACACAACAGTTACATTATGAAATATTTAAATGATGAACATGTATAAGTAATGAATTAATGAAATCTGGAATTAAGTAATTTACGGTAACTCAATATATAGTAATATAACTATCTTTTAGAACTTAAATTTTGACTATTAAAAATAAAGATGGAATATAGTTTCATTTTTAAAACAACATTACTGAATTACACTCAAACCCACCCAACACGCATAGTATCTCTTTTAAATGAGGAGACATCATACGTTAACCAATCATATATTAATATTGTTATAAACGGTGCAATTCGTGAGACTAGTAAAAAGCATATGTGCGTGTGTATGTGTGTGTGTGTGTGTGTGTGTGTGTGTGTGTGTGTGTAGATTAAACAATATTCACTATCATGTGGGGATATGAGAGAGTATGCATACTGGTGAGGGTAACGATAATTACTAACCTATTTCTTTTTGTAATTGCTCAGCAAAACATTGAATCTAGACAGTACTAAATTAACTTTAATTGAAGGCTATTTCGATTTTAGATTGGTGTTAGTTGCTTTGTCGCGAAAGACAGAGGGCAGTTTAGATCCTTCTCAGAAAGAATAAAACAGTTCTCAAATACCGTTATGGTCGGTTTTCACCTCTTTATCACGCTAGTATTTCTAGGTGCTTAATTTTATCCTTCGTTTTATCCTTGATTCTGTTTATCAGTATTTTCCTTATAATTTGACCATGAAAATAGAATTGTAATTCAGAGCAGCTTATGCATCGCATAAACAATAGCAAAATGCGGCAAAGGTTCAATAACCCACCTACTAGATCTAGTGTGCATTTTTATCTAAATACGAACCAAGGAGATGTAAACTGCATTGGTAAAGACCAACTACAACCAATTTGTATTAGCAGAAATACTTATGAGACACTTTTTCGGTAAAAAAATAATGAAAATTTTGAAAATTTATAGTTTTTCCAGATCCCCAGCCAGTACCGATTTTGGTCAACGTTGTAGGGCACTACTTACTTAGAAACGATGGGAAAGGCTTTGTCGGTTAAAGATAAAGTGTTCGAAGTTACTGGTAATTATTACAATCGCTATTTCCTTTATTTCATACAGAAACTAAAATAATTTCAACATAATAGTGGTTTTTAAAACGTTTTTCATTAACCCCATCCCCATCCACCATATACATTTTTTTTTTTTAGAAATTCTTTTAAATTATAGTTTATAATACGCATAGATTGAGTCTGCAAATTGTTTTTGTTTATAATTTCAAAATAATTTTCAGACGAAACATTTTTTGATTTAAGGGAGATTTAGCTGTTATTTCTAACACATCTCACGACAACCTAGTACCTCCTTCATTTCTTTGTCACTTTCACATGTATTGATGTTTTTCAGTATTTCACCTCATAAACACATTTTATGGAATCATGATACGGAAGTAACTGTTACCTCAAGCGTGACCGATTACTAGGATTTAAGAAGCAACAACGAAAACATAAAAAGTCTAAAACCAAAGCAGGTGATTTAAATTTTTAACCACTTCACCGCTCCAAGCATGAAGCACTGTATTTGCACGCGTGTGTGTGTTAATGGCTAGCAAAAACAACATACTAACAGAAAAGTACGTCGATAAATATATCTTTTACACTCCCATTTTTAAATCACGCTGTGGCCTAAAGAAAGTCTTTACGCACATACATTTGCGCACACACAACACACATTTTGTACGTAATATTTATTTGTGCATCATAAAATTAAGATAAACATTACAGGAAAACTTCCCAAAGAAAATGAAAGCAATTGCATCATACGAATAGAGAGGAGGTAGAAGATTCGTGTGAGACAATTCATATACAGACTGATAATGTTTGTCGTACATATATAGAGAGATAGTAAGGCATAACATAGAGAGATCATTTTGGTAATAGATAGAGTGTGAGATATTTTGAGGTATTTCTCGAAGCAAATTATATTTTTTGATTACTATTTACGGATAGCCTTCTCACTGCGTAGCAGATTTCGAAAATCGAATTCGTCTCTCTCCACGAATCACAGTTTCATGGTATCTTTGGGATAAATTCGTGTGCATAACCACATACAATACCATTTATAATATATATATATATACAATCATACAAACACACACAGACATTCATTTGTGCATGCGCGTGTGCGTCTATACATATGTACATACCACATCGTCAATTACAGATAGAGACTGGTAGTAACACGCAAGATCTACGATAATCGGTTGACGTACGCATTTTGTTTCTACACTATCTAAATGTGGACAGCATATGTTTGTTATTAGTGTAGTATAGTATATGATGTGGAAACGCAATGGCCCAGTGGTTAGGTTAGCAGACTCATGGTCATAGGATCGCAGTTTCGATTCCCAGACCGGGCGTTGTGAGTGTTTATTAAGCGAAAACTCCTAAAGCTCCACGAGGCTTCGATAGGGGACGGTGACGAACTCTGCTGTACTCTTTCACCACAACTTTCTCTCACTCTTACTGTCTGTTACTGTTGTGCCTGTAATTCAAAGGTCAGCCATGTCACACTGTGTCACGCTGAATATCCCCGAGAACTACATTAAAGTTACACGTGTCTGTGGAGTGCTCAGCCACTTGCACGTTAATTTCACGAACAGGCTGTTCCATTAATTGGATCAACTAGAACCCTCAACGTCGTAAGCGATGGAGTGCCAACAACAACAGCAGTATATGATAGTAGGTTGTATATTTGAAGCATACGCATATTAATAAGGAATAATTTGCTCAATATACAGATTTTTATAACTATTTTCCGTGACATCTTCATATCAGAAAATTATTATATTTGTAATATTTGGTATTCAAATTTGACAACATCTGTCGTATTAATTTTATTTTTCGTTCCTCAACAAATATCAAGTGAGCGTTAAGTTAATAAGACGATATCATAATTACAGTACGATACAAAATTGCTAATAACTTAAAATTACACTCGTATTCTGCATAAAGAGATAAACTATGTAAGTCATTTTGTAGATGTGTGCAAAAACAAGAGTAGGAGAAGAAGAAAATACCATCTTGAAAGGGCTGCCAATCAACAGTCTAGTAAATCAAACAAGAATTTAATTTCTATATATTTTAAATGGAGGGGTACGCTAGTAGTAATTTCAATTTAGAGGAAGTAGTAATGGACAGCAGGTTAGGGGTAAATTAAGCAAGAGAAAAAAGAAAGGGAAAAATATATATAGAAATAAAATGATTGGCAGCCCAGTCAAGACACACCAAGACAAACATCCCCTTCAACCTTGCAAGAAGGATATGAACAATAGTGTCAAAACAAAATACTAGAGACTACAGACCACAAGAACTCAAAAACACACTAATTGACAGACACTACCCAGTTCAACTCATAGAGGATGGAATCAGACGTGCATCACAAATTAACATAGAAAACTTAAGAAAAGTTAAACACAGCAACACACATTCCCCGAAAATACTGCCGTACATATCCACATACAACCCCAGAAACAAAGAAGCCTTCACCATCATCACTCAAAACATACCAATGCTACATAAGGACCCCAAATTAAAGGAAATTTTACACACACACAAAATCATCAAAAGCCACAAACAACCAAAATCACTGAAAAAGATCCTCACAAAGGCAAAATTATTTTCCAAAACAACAGATGCGAAAGTAATAAAATTTGGTCGACCA
>NC_068988.1:59115119-59118593 GCF_001194135.2 Octopus bimaculoides
TATATATATATATATATATATATATATATACATATGTATGTATGTATGTATGTATGAATTTCAGGATTAGAATGCCAAATAAAATATACAATTTCAACGAACAGTAGAATTCTCTCAAGATACACTGGTTATCCTAAAAGTACCGTACGTAAATGTCAGTATATAAAAAACAACCACTAAACCCCAGTACAAAGTCTCTGTGTTTCTTAAATATTCAACACCAGCACACAGATACACATACAGAAAAACACAGACACAGATACTCACACACACACACAATCACACATACATTCACACACTCAGAAAACGTCATCAAGAAATGATCTAGCAATTTAATGAATAAGCTGTGTTATTGTTTGTAATAATGATTTCCATCGAAGTGAGATTACCATATGTTAATGGATAAGGATGATGGGATAGAAATATTAACAAACTCAATCAGAAAGACACCTGGACTTCTGGGAGGCAAAGTTTACTGCCTCAGTTTGTTGAGATGTCTTATATTGCATTACAAATGACTTCTAAACTATTATTGTCATATAGAATATCATAACCTCAACAACAAGTATATTTTAAAATACGTGCACGCTTCCATATTTATAGAGAGTTATATTGACGCTAGCTACTAATTTCATAATAATTCGCTTTGTATTAACATTGAAAAGATGAAATTAACCAGCTTTCTAAAAATAAAATAATTCCGTAATGTTAATGAGTTACTTGACATTACGATATTAATTGCATATGTAATATTGGGTATCCCAAATTGTGGTGAATATATTGTTATATGTGATATAATAAAATTGTAATTCCGTTTTCTAATTCGTTCTTGAATATGACAATGCTGCAATAACTGCACTGCATTAATACTCTTATGATTTTAAAAAAAGTATATATTTATTCTGAACTCTTACATTCAAAGGCAATGATGATTTTAACATTCATGAAAAAAACATTAAGAATAATTTTGTAAGATGTAATATATGAGAAGGTCATATTATATAATTTCAACCAAACGTTTTCTTTAAATTCTTACATTTAGAAATTATTGCATTAAAATATCACTTACAGAATTCTAAAATTTGAAGAATTGAAAACACAAATAAAAACATTTTCAAAGCAAATGTTTTATATTCGTGACAAATGTCACTATGCTTAAGAAATAATTTGCCATCTGCTACTTGTCATATTGTATGTTGTACAAATTGTTTACAATTCATTTTATTTCGTGAAAATGCTTATTCATATTTAAATTTATTTACTAACGTAATTTTAGAGGTCCAATAACGTCAAAAGTGTCTTCCATTTCTTGATGGAGGTGAACAGTACATCCTTGCTTTTTTCGCTTAGGCGTACATTCTTGAATTATTCACCAGCTCCTGTTTGTCACTTTTTAGAGCATTTACTGCCTGGATATGTTATATACGATCTAATTTTACACTAAAATCAAATATTTTACTCGTCGATGAGTCTCAACAGTTTCAAAAGTAATATTAAAAACATTTTAAATAACAAGCGATTAAATATTTGTTTATAATTCGATATAGAAACTGCTATAGAAAATTCCAAAAATCGATGGAGAACCAGTAATCTGTCTGAGGACTCCCATCCCAATAACTTTTTTAAGGCATTAAGCAGCAGACTTTACGTAAGTTTCACAACATATGCTTTTCAGCTTTTGAGTATGGAGTTTTGAACAGAAAAACTCAGGTGGCTGACAAGCATCATTTACCAACAACCATTATGGCTAGAATTCCACATGACAACAAAATTTAGATAATGATTATCTCTGTTAACTGTAATACAATTTCAGTTTATTGTTTGTAAAAACGCTCTTTAACTAAACATTTTATAACAAGCCGTAATATATTGCTTCAGATCAAAAGATAACTAATGGCATTTCATTTTTTAAAAGTCGGTTTACACATACTTCCATGTTAGTTTCAGAATCATTCAATTTTATAGTGATAAATGCAAGAAAAGACTAATTTTTCACATCAAAATCCAATCCATATCATCATGTATTGCCGTTTGCTGCAAAGCAACAACAACAACAACAACGACGACGACGACGACGAAAACAACAACAACAACAAAAACAGGTCGTCTCCGTATTTACCAAACTGAATAAATAGTGTATATTAATTTGAAGTACATAGCACAACCTACATACCAGATTCTTTTCAACTGAAGGGAGTAATGTAGCATTTTTGCAGGATTTACTGCCATAAAACTAAGAATGCCGACATTTTTAGTACGCGCTATTTAAATGATGAATACTTCTTTCTGCATCATAGAATTCCCTCTCATTATACAATTAAATGAAGCATTCTACTGAAAAGTCCACGCGGTTGTTTTATGAAATTCATATTAGAAACATATGCTAATATACTAACGTATATTAAATTCACGTGGTAGTTCTACTGTCTGTTTTCTTCACTACATAATTAAAATTCATTTTCGTAACTATTATTATATATACCTCCACTCTGCAGTATTTAAAACAACATTTATAGAGTCTCTTTCATAAAGAACAAGATTGCTTTGTTTAGTTTTTCTGCACTAAAGTATAAATAAATTTCTTTAAATTCGATTAATGTTGAAAGTTGACTTCGGTCAGCTGTAAGAAATTACAAACGGAAATCTTCGAATTTCAAAACGAGCTTTGAAACCTACATAAGAGCGCGGTCAAATTTGTAAGGTAGACAACTTCGATATATATTGCTATTATTTGACTGAACTTTTGAAAATTACAATGCGTATTACACATGCATACATATACATACATACTTATGCACAAACACACTCAAAAACACACACACAGACTTACTCACACACAGACACACACATAATAAGACTTGGCGTGGGGACCTTGACTCTTCCATTCTTGCTATGTGTCCTGATCATTAAAGACGGTGTTTCCTGGTGAGCTGTTCGATGCTTTGTTGGACGTTTCTCGAACTTTATTATTGGTCACATAGTGTTCCCATATGTTCCTCAAGATTAGGCGAAGCTGTTGTTGGTGAAAGCATTCACATTTTTGAATGTCGTGAAGATATGATCATGTTTCGCAGCCATATAGCAAAGTTGAAATGACAACAGCGTTATAAATCATAATTTCTTTGTTACGATCTTTGTAGTAATACTCACTTATACACAGACACACACATTAACACAAACCAAACAACCACTCACACATGCACACACACACACACACACACACACACACACACACACACACACACACACACACACACACACACACACACACACACACACACACACACACACACACACACAAACACACAAACACATGTACGTACATACGTTTATATATACGTGTTAAAGTTTACGCATATCTATCTGTCTATATCTGTTCATGAACACCTAAAGAAAAACACGCATGCACACACAGACACTAGTGCTCAAACACAAACACACACACACACACACACACACACACACACACACTCA
>NC_068988.1:59118772-59122058 GCF_001194135.2 Octopus bimaculoides
ATATATATATATATATATATATATATATATATATATATATATATATATATACATATATATAAGATGAGAACAGAGAGAGTTAATTAATTAATTATTATTTATTGATTAAAAAATTGACAAATATCACTTACAGCACAATCGTGCAATACTGGTCATTTCACACGTAATCTTTGCTTTGAAGAAATGTATTTTATTAATTCTAAATTACTTTTTATGGAACTTTATTGGGCACTTTAAATTAAGATGTTGCCATAAATTTAGAATGACATTCAAATATTTCAATTATGAATTTAAATAATTTTTCGATTATTATGTAATGAGGATATTTCTTATAAAATGTTTAATGTAATTAGTAAATAGATAACTAATCAGTGTGACGTAAAGTATTTCAGTTTATTAGATTTAGTTTATATTCTTTGGTTTCCAGTGACGTAATCGATAATTTTATTCAAAATCCCTGTTTTAAGTTAATGTTTTCAGGTTATTTTTCTATGTAGATTTCTAATTGTCACAATGTAGAATTCTTATATTTGTTCGTATATTTCTTAATGTTTTGATTTCATCTTTCAGTGACATCACCAAGAGTTGATTGACTTTTCTCATATAAATTTAGCTTGGATTTTATTTCTATTTTTATTTTTATTCATAAAACAATTTCGTTATCCTATGATGTCACTACTAGTTGAATAAACGAATGTTTCAGGTTGAATTCGTTTAGGCGTTTCCTTTGGTTAGAGTTTATTTACTGCACATCATTTCATATGTTCAATTGGAATTTCTCTAATTTTATTAAAATATATTTTCGAGAATATTATTAATTTTAATGATATTTTGTACACACACACACACACACACACACACACACACACACACATATATATATATATATATATATATATTTCGTCTTCGTATTTGGTTTACAAGATACTTTGTGTGAGCTCGTGTGTTGAAGCATATTTGTTGTGTTAGGAGAGAGTCATTCTCTCTTTGTGCCTTCTTATTTCACACACTCACCGGTTCAGTTTCCACTCATTTGCTTTATTTCTTCTATAGTGTTCGTTGTGCAGTCGTTCACTTTCACCGTTTTCCGAGAAGCGTTCTTTTTGTTCCTTTGTACGTATGTCTCTGGGTTAGTGTGCGTGCGCATGCACATATGTATATATGTATGCATGCATGTGTGTATGCATATATATATATGTATGTATCCAGCATTTTAATGTGTTTGTATGTTCGTGTTTTTTTTTGGGGGGGGGTTACGTGTGTGTGTGTGTGTGTGTGTGTGTTGGCAAGTGTGCGTGTTGGCAAGTGTGTGTGTTTTTGCATGTGCGTGTGTGTGTACTTCTGTTTCCCTGTGTGTGCATGTCTGAGTGTGTCTGTGCATTGGTTTTTGTGACTATGTACGTGCGTCTGTTAAGTATCGATGCGTGTCTCCATGCATGTCTTTGTGTGAAGTGTGCGTGTGTGTATATGGTTAAGTGTCTCAGACTTCATTTGCGTATGCATGTGTGTATGTTTGTCTGTCTGTTCATGCCTTTGAGAGAGAGTATGAAGTAGGAAGTAGCAATTAGAGACCAGCCTACTTCCTCTCACAGGTATTACGACCACTCACCGAAATGTTCCCAGAGGCCTGTGTGAGCACGGGGGATTTCCTCAGTAGAATCAGTAGTTGCAATCACTCCAACGACCTCACAGGTTGTGTAGTGAGTAGAATGGATGTATACGCACTGTATATTTGGTGTTAATTTGCTTCAGCTTTATATTACATTAATTGTATTTCGGCCAGGGTTCTTTCGTCACACTTCTGTGACCTCATCAGTGGCCCTTTTCTTTCTTCTTTCTTATTTGTGTGTCCCTCCTTACTAACGATCAGCCATTTTGTATTTTGTATTCTTATTGTATGTGTCTATATTTGCGCATGCGTATCCCTCTTTGTGTGTTTATGTTGTTTGTCTATGTTTAGTAAATGCATGTATGTAGATACATATATTAAAAGTCATACTCAGCAAAATGCCAAAAATTCCTGTCAAAGAATAATAGTTATATATACGAAGGTAAGGAAAAATGTAGAATAACACCATTGTAACAGAATATATAACAAGATTCAAACAATATTGATTTATAAACCTTTATTATACACACAAAATATTACTTAATTCATTCTTGTTTCGAGTATTATTATTATTTTTTTTACCGAAAATTACAGCTACATTTATTTTGCCTAGAACAAGAATTTAATAGTACAAATTATTGTACAATGTATCTATATAAACCACGTAATATATAAATTAGAATTATTTTCATAAAACTTTAACATAATGAAGCGCACAAATATTGAGATTTTTGCAATTTTTCAAATTAAAGACAAAAAAATTGTATGTAAGATACAGATTATAATTTAAGACATTATTTGAAATATATAGACAGCTGTTTTCAGTTTTGGGACCAAATTAATATCTCAAAATATTTATTGAGAATAAAGTGAATCTTTTTTTATTTCGTTTTTATGTTTTAATACAAATGATTCTCTGTTTCTTTCGAATTTCATTTCTGTTTCCTGAAACAACTTTGAAAAATGTTCATTCGAAAAAAAAAAAACAATAATTAATGGAAAAAAAAAATATAATCTGTTCAGGCGTCATTGATGATAAAATATCATTTTTTAATCTGATTAATTAAAAAAGATTTTGTTTAAATATCGTCCTGCTTAAAAATCTTTAAATCATCGTTTGCGTACTCAGTTTCAAACAACTAAAAAATACATAATTCTGCAATTAATAAAGATCATTCTGTGCCGTTCCAGGATTTATTCCTGTAAAGTGGGACGATTCCATTTACATCATTCAGAATATGCTTTTTTTACAATAAATTGTCAGTGAATTCGACGCTTGGTTCATTTTCGCTCTGTCAGATTGCTTATATGCAACCAAGGAAATTTCAGAATCACTGCCAAAAGTTTACTTCCAATAATAATGCAACAGTTGCTTCAGATATTTCTTTGGCAGTGTTTATAGTTCAATCTTATTAAGAAGTCAATTAATCGATTGAAATTATAGGGAACCACTAGTCTCTAGGTAGCTTATTCAGAGCAATTTATCATTGTTTTTTTTTTCGTATAATTTCACTCCATCAATTGGTCGATTATTAAGCTCGAAACAAGCAAGCACGCAAACGCATAATTAAAATGCCATAAGATACAATAGATAAATGAATTAATGTACTTAACCCATGATTTTTGTCTAATATATATATATGTATATATATATATATATATATATATATATATATA
>NC_068988.1:59122070-59124274 GCF_001194135.2 Octopus bimaculoides
ACACACACACACACACACACACACACACACACACATATATATATATATATATATAAGTATGTTTATATGTGTGTGTGTATACTTCTGTGTATATTTACACCTGTTTCTTTTTTCGTTTAATAACAAAGTACAAATCTCTCTCAAATAATAATTAATCTTATGCTGACAATGAACATAAATCGTTATTTAGTATGACACAAACGCACACGTTTTAAATTGTTTCAACCATTAGTTCTTTGCTAGGAAGATCGCCACATTTAATTTTGATAGTCTTGTGATAAAAAATATACACTCTTTGAGAACACAATGACATCACTTATGGATAAATGCATTTGAAAATTGGTGCAGCTGTTCATATATTACTCAATGATCCATTCCATGTATAGCAATGAAATATCATTTATGACCGATTAATATTCAAGCATTATATTGTCACTACGATTTATTAAATTATTTGAAGAATGAATCAAATTGCACTGCAAATGGATGCCAAGAGAGATAGAATTACAAGAAAAAATAAGCGAAATGAACAATGAATTGTCTATTAAAAAACTTTGTTCTTGTTGAACAAAGATGTATATTTCCAGTCTTATATAGACGTATAAACGTTAGTAGTTTTTGTGAAGATCAGAAAGATTTTCGAGATAAAGATTTAATCGATTACAGCAATCCTATAACAAAACTAGTACTTATTTTATTGGCACCGAAGAAATGTTAAGCTAAGTGGGACTTGAACTCAGAATATAAAGAGGTGAAGGAAACGTGCTCCTGATTCTTCTAGCAGATCTCTTCAATTTTTAAGAATAATTAAAACGAAAATATACTCACACAATAATTACCAACTCATAAATATACTAACATAGGAACTACGCAAAATGTTTTGCTGCAATTTATGATACCAACACGTGAAAATGACTAGTGTCCATTACATTGCCAACCAAGTGGTAAAAGACAGTGTTCAGTGAAGCAAGAATCAAAGCTTGACAATAAGGGACTAAATAAAAATCTGCACACACACCCACACACTCTGCAAACAGATATAGATACACACACACACACACACACACACACACACACACACACACAAACACACACACACACACACACATATATATGGGAGAATTTACGAAAAAAAACAACAGACGAAGACAGGTGGTGTAAGCAACAAATAGATGTATTAGTTTAACGCTCGGGAATAGAGAGAGTTTTTGACGTTTCGAGCTACGCTCTTCAACTGAAAAGAACACAGAAAGAAATACTTAGCTGTACAGCATATCATGACACGCTGATGATACGTTGTAAAGCTAAACGCTTTATGAATGTGAAACCCAGGGTAATCGCATAAACTGGCCTTATCAATCTTTATACGATAGCATAAACTGTGTGTTTCTTCTTCCGATTTATGATGTACCGACGATTTATATATACACACACACACACACACATATATATATATATATATATATATATATATATATATATATATATATATATATATATATATATATGATTTATATAAGAGCATTACTATACAGGAATGCCTCACGCTAAGAGGGACTCTAAGGTCAAACTACCATAATAAACACAAAATGTGTTTATTATGCTAGTTTGACCTTAGAGTCTTTACCCTATTATTGAATTGATTATATATATATATGATAAACCGACGATTTATATGTCTACATAAATCGACGATTTATAAACAGTGTCCAAGGCTATCGGTACTATCGGATTCGAGACTAATACCAAAATTCTTCAGGTAGGAAAAACCTTTGTTTTATGACGGTAAAATCGTTGTGTGGGTTTAGCGAAGAGTAAAAAATAATCCAAACAATAAGAAACACTTTAACATATTTAATGATCATTAAGGATGTGTTAAGTATTATACAAGGACTGTGCCTGGATAATAGAACTGTAACAATAGCATGCAACATATATTTTTATTTTTATTCTCATATTTCCCTTTATACTTCGTATATTTCTTCCTTTCCAAAAGAACTTCTTGTATTGAACTCTAATATATACTTCTATTTAACTCTCCCATATCGTCTCTGAGCATGGGATATCCTTTATATCTCTGAAACAGTTGTAAGACTTCGTTTCTCTTTATAAATGTCTTAGAAATTTCACACTGCCTTGGCTTTGCTGTCTCATTCTATTTAACGCACACACACACACGCACACATGCACACACACCTACATAC
>NC_068988.1:59124284-59125490 GCF_001194135.2 Octopus bimaculoides
TTTCTAATTGTACCAAGTGTATGAACAGCCTATGTTGCTGACAATTGATTTTTACAATACAGTACATACATTTTAGAAAATATGTTACGAATTCACACTGGCTAAATTCATATACCAAATGATTTTTACCCATATCATCTGCTAGATTCAGATACGTTCAAGTATTATGTTAGCTCTTTCAGTCATTGAACTCGTAATACACTGGTACAGCTTTGAAAGATTTAGTGAATCAAGGGAGCCCCACCTCAAATTTATTCTAATCGTGAATTCATTGAATTGTTTCTGTATATCGAATCTCTAAACTACGTAGAAATACAAAATCAAAAACTTTTCTGATGCAGGAGGAACAGAAAAAAATCACAGACACGCATATGCATACTAAATACAAGAATGCATGCATACATACATACATATACACACGTGCATATCCACATCTATATTTACGATGAGATACCACACGGTTTTCCGTCTTGATCAACCTGGTGTAATAATAGAACATGTTTGTTTAATGTGATACAAGGTGGGTAATAATCGGAAACCACATGGTTGCAAAATGAACTTATTAACCGCACAAGCAATTAGTTTACTTTTCTACTTGCTCAGTAGTTTGAAAACAGCATTAAGTTAGTACTCATTAGAAATAGTAGACCATACTGAGTGTAGATTCATAAACTTTAAATTAGGAAACAAAAGCGAGCTCTTTCACATGAATAGAAGTAACGAAACGAAAGATCATGTATATATTTATATGTATGTATACATATACGTATACAGGTTATGTCTGTGTATGTACTTTCATTTGTATAAATGTCTATATATAAATGTAGTCATATATCTATGCGAAGATGATGTTGAGTATGCATATATACGTATGTGTTTGCGTACATTTCTACATATATAAGTATATGTGTGTGTATGTATATACACGTGTGTGTATATGTATGTATGTAGATATATATGTATATTCATATATCTTTATGAGTATGTGGTTGCGTGTATTTTTATAATTTTTAATATATTTATGTTTTATATCTTTTACTTTTATTTGCCACGCCTATTAGAGTAACCTCCCTTTCTTCAAAGGTTTTTTTTTCATAGCGTACTTGTCTTAATTACTCATGAAAAATACCTAGAAGCTTTCTACTCCGGTATTTGAAACTCTAAGTATAGATATGACAGCTTACCGATTGTCCTATAATATATATA
>NC_068988.1:59126450-59128195 GCF_001194135.2 Octopus bimaculoides
CACACATATATATATATATATATGCATACATTAACGGTTCCCACCCACCTCACAGCATAACATCAAGCGCTTCCTCTCCACCATCAACACACTATCCTACTCCAGCTCCTTTACTCTCAATACACACTACTCTCAGCTTCCGTCTACACTTAATTACACACTTCTTATGTGATCGCACACACTCACAGATTCACACATGTATGCACACACACACACACACACACACACACACATTTACTTACAATCTCTCACAGACTTTTATATTTTGACACGTTATGCCTGTTATTTATACATGTACATAGTTGCACATATATACTCTTCTATTTGCCAAGTGCCATATATATCTCAAACTATTGAATACCCACGGACAAATAGATGCCTACACAGACTCAGTCCTCACAGAGACATATACGCCTGCTCATCCACTGACATACTCACATATACATTCTTCTACAATATGACACTCTTTGTTTTATTGAAAAGAGAGAAATAACATTATTCCCTTCTCTCTTTCTCGTATCACGTGTCTTGACTGCTAATCATTCATTATCGTTTGAACAACAACCTACTTATAACTAATCACTTTGTACTTAGTTAACAAGTTACACACAAATCCCATTCCTCTGGTGCGTCCCTTCACTCATGCCCACCCTTCTTTCAAAGCAGAGATTTGTCTCACTTTCCAATCTAATTCAGCTATTACACTTCTTCCTTGGCGCATCTGTCTAACAAGGCTATACTTTTATCTTTTTCACAATTCTGGTCCTTACTTTTATTCCCAGGAATTTTTGAGAATCTTCTATAATCTTTTCAGTTTCTTTAACTGTTTATCATTTCTTTGAAAGTGTCTCATCTAGGAATTCATAATTCTTCAAAACAGTTTCGCTCATTTTATAATTTTAACATGAACCTCAAAACGGTGCCTCTAAAATTAGACTTCTCTACTCCTCGTAAGTAACACCCAGCTTCCGCATGCCACCAATCTTTTCTTTTGACGTATTCATTTATCCTATATCTTCCAACATTCTAACATACAATCAGCATATTTAACAATTACATAAGTATTAAGACACCCACCCAAATATCAACCGCAAGAATATTTTATGCTGGCAAATATCTACACGTATATATGCGCCACACATATACATTCGCATACACAATGCCCTTTATATCTATTCCATTCACGGACAAACTCTGAAATAAATACTCAAAGATTCCTTTCTTTGTGACACAAATATTCGTACCGAAACATTCATTCCTTAATGACTCTATCAATTCCAAGGAATTCTATCTCGTTTTCGTTTTTCCGGTGAAGAAATAATGCACGAATCGTTATGACAATCTCAATGTTTGATGCATTCGATTAATAAAATATTTTCTTAAAATTTTCTTTCCCTTGTTATTCAGGTTATTGTGTACTAGCATTAAACTATACGTATATTCGGGTATGTATATAAGTAAGTATGCATGTATGTATGCATGCGAGGGCATACGCCGTGTACCATTCACTCGTATTAAAATAAATGTCGTAAATGAAGATTGCGTGCAAGCATACTCGGCCAAGCATTCGTGTTCCCGAAACGAGGACTTAATTTAAGATCTTCTGAAGTCATTCTCTAATGAGATATCTTGAAAGCCTTTTATAAGTATTTCTTGATCTTGGAGCGGTAAAAAAGAAAAAAAAAACAAAAGAAAAACGGAGGATTGTAGATTCCGTATAACGATGATTATCATTATATATATAT
>NC_068988.1:59128908-59129367 GCF_001194135.2 Octopus bimaculoides
ATATAGAGAGAGAGAGAGAGAGAGAGAGAGAGAGAAAGAGAGAGTTAAATAGATAGATGGATATATTAATGTGTATTAATGAGTGCGTATGTGTGATATGTACGATGGTACGTGTATGTCTGCACGCGGGTGTGTTCGTTTTTAATAGCTGTGAAACAATGTGCATTAAATTAGGCCCTTGTATCCCAATTGAATCACCTAGTTCATAAGTAATCAAACAGTTGTAAAATATATATCAGAATATTAAAATTATGTTAGTGCAATGTGGATCCATTTCATGAGAGACAAATATCTCTTTTGAGACATTATACATTTCGAATTATCTAAAGGATTAGTGAGCCCTGAGGGTTTGAATACCTGCTTACCCCACTTGGTGACAAAACGCATTCACAATCAATAATATTACTGCTTCACTTTTTATATATATATACACACACACACAAATACACATAGGTATAT
>NC_068988.1:59129453-59131231 GCF_001194135.2 Octopus bimaculoides
ATATATAAACGCACACAAACACATAGGTATACATACATACATATATATATATATATATATATATATATTATACAGAAATGAGATAACAAAGCCAAGGTTGTGATGAGTTTTTAGGACATTTATAATGATATAAATATATATATATACATAATATATAAATACATAATTATATATTACACACACACACACATATTTATTTGCATACTTACAATTCATGTAATATACATTTAATTGGTACGTATGTGTGTGCGGATTATCAAAGACTATGACGTGGTATTTTCTGTACGGGTTAAGGCAATGCACACCAACGGAGTCATGTAATAGGCATAATGAAATAAGAATGACAATACATGTAAAATATGTACAATTAATATCTCAAATGCAGTTAATCAAGTTAGAACCCCTTTGTGAATAGCATGTTTTATTTTATGAATAAAATAAACTACTATCACACTTCGAGCATTCCAGATCCTACGTACATTGATTCTACACTGAGTTAAACCAAGTTACATATAAGGAAATGCGAAAACATTTCATTGTGAGATAACAGAAATGGCTTTTATAAACAGCTGTTCCTCCTAATTTGTAAAATGTATATATATAATGCATACACTCATATAATTTGCATGCATGTATAATTTTCTGTGTGCGTGCGTGTGTGTGTGTGCGTACGTACTTGCATGTATAGATTTACTATTATACATTTTAAAATCATTTCCTTCCTTTAGTTGTTGGATCGCCATCAAGTTGGAATATCATCATTAATTGCCTAGTGATGCTTTTGTTCTAATGGGTTCCTGTTGAAATGGCATATCAGATCAAGATGGTTTGTGAAATAATTATTTTGTGACACACGCATAAACACATACACGAACATACTCACACACACAAACGCACACACATAGATGGACATAAGCGTATATAGCTACCTATCAATGTATCTATCTATAGGTTCGTACTTTATATGTAGACAATTTGATAGCCTATAGATTATGAATATTCTCTCTCTCTCTCTATCTATTTGTCTGTCTGTCAGTCTGCCCCTCTGTCTCTCTCCGTCTCTCCTTTTCCCTCTGTACACGCACACACACACACACACACACACACACACACACACACATACACACACACACACACATATATATATTTGCAGGATTCAATTGGGGCGAGTTATTTTAATAAGAACGATGTATCTTATTAAAACGTATACGGACTTGTCCTTTTAGTTAACCATACATCCAAGATATTGTCCAGTATAATCAGGGTAAACGTAAAATCAAAGAAGGCTATACTCCGGCATTTAGCCCACGGTCCATTTCCGGCTCAAGATATAATGCAGTGAAGGTTCCGTGTGTAGTGTACAATAAATAATTATAACTCAAACAGGTTGATTTTTACTGCAGTTGTATTCGACGAGTTTTATGGATGAACAAATCAATTACATCATGTAAATAAGAAAACCGATTGCTTCAGGTGAATTAAGATTAGAATCCAAAATTACTCTCAACCGCAACCGAAAAGTCCTAAATCCTTAAAATCCTAAATATATCATATAGTTTTTGTGTGAAAAATCCTAAATTTCTGATATTCATTTTAGTTCACCTACAAAAAACGGTGCTTTTTTTTTTAATGATGTCAGTGATTTGTAATCCACACAAACAAAGAAAAGCTTATGGAAATAATTGCAATGACCGTTAATCCGTTTGGTTTGCTGCTGTTGTTGTTGTTGTTGTTATTATTATTATTATTATTATTATTATTATTATTATTATTATTAT
>NC_068988.1:59131800-59134446 GCF_001194135.2 Octopus bimaculoides
ATATATATATATATGTATATATATATATAGATGGATAGATAGATAGATAGATAGATAGATAGATAGATAGATAGATAGATAGATAGATACATACATACATACATACATAGATAGTCTTAATGTGCATACGACTGTGCTTAATTCAGACTCAGTTTCCGGAAGCTGTCTCCAAATTTGGGCATTTCAAACATAAGATGATGATCTATGTCTGGTCGAACAAGTTCGTTCCGGAGGGTTGAATCATCAGGATCAAAATGTACTCCGAACAACTGTTTTATTTTTATATATAGTGGTTCCTAATTTCGTTTGAAAAAGTATATGTGAGAACAATCATGAATTTCTGTGTAAACTTCAAATTGATTTTATTAAATATGTTAAACATTTTATGGGTGGCATACGCGTTCTTCATCCTCTTCACCAAATTCTCTTCCAGCGTTAGGGAAGTTTAAGTTGCAAACATATGCAAGTTAGTATACGGATTACATTGACCCCCTCCACTAACTGGAATCAGTTGCGAAGGCTCAGAAAACAGACATAAATTCGTATTTCATTTTTGAATTATGCATTTAGAGAAAAAGAAAGGGGAAAAAATGTTTACTAGAAATTGGTTTTCAGAAATTGATTTGAAGTACTGGAAGGTTGCCGGACCTAAAATGATAACCGATCATCTACATATAAAATAAATAAAATGCATATCGTTTGTTGTTTAAATAAATTTTCATTTGAATACAAGAGATTCGTCAGATAACTGGGGGAAAACCGAGTTCTGAAAGCGCGGATGACTGCACAAAGTGTATTAAAATATATTTTTCTTTAATTTTTTCTACTCTAGGCACAAGGCCAGAAATTTGGGGAAGGTGGTCAGTCGATTAGATCGAGCCCAGTACGCAACTGGTACTTAATCTATCGACCCCGAAATGATGAAAAGCAAAGTCGACCTCGGCGGAATTTGAATGGAAAGACAGACGAAATACGGCTAAGCATTTCGCACGACGTGCTAATTAATGTTTCTCCCAGCCCGCCGCCTCAGTGTATTAAAATATATTTATTTCTTTATTGCCCAGAGGGGGCTAAACACAGCGGGTACAATCAAGATGATAAATCGCCTACATCGACTGAAGTGCGTAACTGGTACTTATTTAATCGACCCCGAAAGGATGAAAAGCAAAGTGATTCTCGGCGGAATTAGATCTCAGAACATAAAGACAGACGAAACACTGCTAAGCATTTCGCACGTAGTGCTAAGGATTCTGCCAGCTCGTCGCCCTTGTATTAAAATATATTGTCTTAGCGATGTATCTCTAGAGAAAATCATATGCAAAAATATATTTATATTCTCTCTATCCCTCTCTCACACTCTCTTTCTCTCTTTCTCATTCACACAAACACACACACACACACACACAAACATATATACTTGCATTTGTATGAATGACTATACATTAGTAACAAATGAAAAGCTGACTATTGCGTTTGTTAATGCATTGGTACATCATATATGGCGCTTCCAAATTTGCAGTAAATTTCGATCTTGAGTAACATATAATTTTCCACGATATTGACTGCAGCCGTCAATGCAAGCGAAGCTCCAGAGATAGGTGATGTATTTCAAAAACGAAAATAAATAATTAATTGAAATATCAACAATAACAACAACAAAACTATAACAGCAGCAATAATGATAGTAATAATAATAATAATAATAATAATAATAATAATAATAATAATAATAATAATAATAATAATAATAACACCAACAACAACAACAACAACAACAACAACAATAGACAAGACGAAGAGCGCGATGCGATTGCAATAGATACCTTATCGGTTGAACTATATTTTAAGTTGCAATTGTATAAAATTGAAACTTAAAAACTGATGATGTCATTCCATCAACGTGTGGACGGTAGTTGCTCTCGTTCATACCTTAAATTTGAATCTCAATAATTTTGAATTTTTATCACTTTTTATTTGGAACTCGACAAAGATAGACTCGCTGTCGAAATATCGTTCCGCTAAAATATATCTATTGCAATCGCTTCGCTCTCTTCGTGTTATCTGTTCATCTCTGTGAAGAGTTATGTCAATCCTTTTAAAATATAATAATAATAATAATAATAATAATAATAATAATAATGATAATAATAATAATAATAATAATAATAATGATGATGATGATGATGAGGGTGATGATGATAATAATAAAACTAACATGGCGACGTGATGAATGACACAAAAGGTAGGAAGAGGCGTTAAAACTACATAGCATTATATTTTAATGCAATATATTTCTTACAATGACACGTGACTTATTTATTTCAGTTTTACTAAGTATAACAGTTAACGGTAGCGAATTCTTTTCGTGAAAGATGTCCATATATACATACATATATATATATATATATATATATATACGTAATATTAATTTCAATGTATCTAACTCATTCTTACACATTACCACACATCAGTCAATAAATTAATCCATCAATCTATCTATCTATCTATCTATCTATCTATCTATCTATCTATCTATCTATCTATCTATCTATCTATCTATCTATCTAGCTAGCTATCTATCTATCTATCTATCTATCTATCTATTTATCTATGATATAATTAGGCGTGGCTGTGAGATAAGATTGT
>NC_068988.1:59134503-59135312 GCF_001194135.2 Octopus bimaculoides
ATATGTATGTATGTGTGTGTGCGTGTGTGTGCGTGTGCGTCCGTGTGTTTTTATTCCTGTATGTGTCAACGTGCGTGCCGGTGTCTTTGTGTCTGTTTGCCACCTACAACCTCTTGACAATCAGTGTTGTCACGGTCACATTGAGCAAACACTACGCTTAAAAATAAAATAAAGAGCGGGGGTTGATTCATTCGATTACAAGTTCTTCAAGGTGGTGCCCTAGTATTGCACCGATGTAATGACTAAAGGAATTAAAAGTTAAAGAAAAATATATATGTATATATTTCGATATAAAAATGCGAGAAAGAACAATATACTGAGGTGGAGTTACAGGCGTGTAATGGCATCAATACACGCGGAAGTATTAATTCTATATATCATTATAATGATATGACTTCTAGCAATTATCATGTAATATAATGTAATTGAATATGATCAAATGCAAAGCCAAAATTTTAGATCTCTTTGTGGGCAGGAAACCTTGAATCATTATATCAGTCGCCGACACGATTTCGAGCGGTTTTTCTGTTTCTCGCCATATATATCTTTAAACTTATTAACACATCAAACTGTCTATCAACACATAAAACATATAATGAAATTTCTATAACTTATTGTTGCAGGCATAATTTCTTTAATAAAAATCTGCAACTACACATTTATTCATATAATTTTTAGATAAAATGTTTGTGGTAAATACGCACGCAAGCAGACATGCGTGCGCGCACAGTCACGTACGCACACACGAATGTGTGTATGTATGTATCTATCTATATATATATATATATATATATATATATATATATATA
>NC_068988.1:59136021-59137272 GCF_001194135.2 Octopus bimaculoides
ACACAGGCTCACTCAAGTGTATATTATGACGCTAGCTTCGGTTAATTTTTTTTTAAGCGTGTAATTTTTTGAATATTTATTCTATGCGTCAGTATGCTTGCACCTTTGAGTATGCTCATGGTTTTTGTGTGTGTGTGTGTGTGTGTGTATGTGTGTGTGTGTGGTGGGGATGATATGTGACCTACTATTAAGTGTAGTATTTTAGTAGGTCTTGTTGAAATGTTTCCTTTCCTGAAAAGAAAATACGTAGAAAAAAAGAAAAGGATGCAAAATATTCTTTTAAATTTGTAACCTTTCTCTCTTAGCATTGACATATGTCACATCCACCTCGGTTTTTCATGGTATTAATCATATTTTCCGGGTTTTAAAATATTGAGAGCAAGTGCTCTCAAACGTGAGTGTCAATCTTCATTCTAGATGTGGATTTTCAGTGCTTATGTAAGTTCATATACGTATTGGTACAAATGCATACATATATCAGTTCTTGTACACGCACACAGGAAACACACAGACACACACATGCATATACACGCATGCACACACGCACACACTTATACATACATGCGTGTACATATATGTAGATAGATTGATGCATACATATATTTACACACATATCTGCATACATATAAGATTTAATATCTCTTTCATTAGGAGTGCCTTAAAAGTAAACATTATATAGACGGTTGAGTAAAACAAAATATGTATTTATATACAATGCTTTCAAGGTCTTTCAATAATTCTTCGTTTTAGAAATAAGCAATTTTATTCGAAAGTTTGATATGTTTTTAAATGCATGTGTAAATACTATTATTCATTTGTGTTTATTTTCTTCCTCCAGTCTGTCATTCCTTCACCGATATCAGGGTAAATTGCTCTGTTTGGCAGTTTGTACGGCTGTAACTAATATTATAGCTTCCACCCGACTTTGGGCGTTGTGTGTGTTGTTCTTGTTCTAATGGCGAAACACAACACAGGCAAACAGACTTGAATTCTTTACGGAACTTCGCTGCAATAAAAAAGAAAGTAAATATATACAAATGTAAATTTAGAAAATTGTAAATGCATATATATGTGTGTGTGAGTGTCTCTGTGTGCGTGCGTAAGTGTGTGTAATAAAGATTTGCAATATATACACACACATGCACACACAAACACACACATAATACATGCCTCCATATATTTATATATGTGTGTGCGTGTATGTATATACACACATACATACATATATATATATATATATATATATATATA
>NC_068988.1:59137282-59143708 GCF_001194135.2 Octopus bimaculoides
TATGTATGTATATATATATCTATATGTATATGTATGTATGTATGTATGTATGTATGTATGTATGTATGTATATAACACATACATACATTTCTAGAATCACTTCAAATAGGCATAACGATAGAAAACAAGAGCTGAGAAGAAAACCAGTGACCACCATATCTGATTTGCATCTTGTCCAATAAATTCTTACCTGGCTTGAATCCACACGTGCAGACACAGTTATAAACACTCGATAGGATTTATCTCTATTTGTTACTAGTAGTGAATAATTTTTATTTGTTTGATATTTACTATTAATTGTTGGTTGCTGTTATAAGTTTCAATATGTTTGAGAAAGAAAAACTTATCGTAACAATTTATACATCTGAACTACAGTTAATGCACCTTACGAAGTGTATTTCTAAACAGTTATAAATACATCTTCCAATGTTATGTTCACACAGTAGTAATATAGCAGATAATGTTTCATAGCTCATAGAATAATTATCACATCAGATTCATCGTACTTGTTGTATTGTACAAGAAGTGTATCTTCTTTTCAGATTTGCTGTCAATTTTCGAAAATTGAAAATTTATTGAAACTTTTAAAATTTGGTACATTAATGTAGTTTTCCAATTTGAATCTCAAGAGATATTTAAATTTTTCCAGATTTTTTTTTGTTTTTAAGTTATTAGGGAATGTACTTGCATGAGGCATAACGCAGTGGGACTGAGACCCGGGACCATAGGATAGAGAAGCAAACTTTTTACTACTGAGTCGCATATAATTGTCTACATTTTATATTATAATACAATAATATAATGCGTCGAACTGAAGGATTAGTCAATACAATTGTAAGAGTACCTCCTTTAACCAGAAATGCTTTGAGAGTAAACTGGATGTGTCGGTCAGCTAACCCAATATCGGTCTGTGTAAACTTCTATCATTCTGTTAAGTTAAAATTTTCTAGCGTAAGCTGAGTGCTGTTTGAATGATAACATGTAATATATGTTTGATTGCAAAGGTGTTACAGAGAATAGCTTTTGATTAAATTTCTTGTGCTATTTCTTGTGTATTTAGTTTATTCATGCATGTTGAACGTGGTAGTCAGGTGTGCATATTTAGGTGTTTCATGAATATGAAGTATATCTGGTGTCGATAAATAAATATCCAAGTGATAATGTTAGGCTTAGAACTCCACGTCGATTCCAGTCCTCCAGTTAACTAGCACGTCCATGCTGGTAGGCAGAAGCAAAGAGTTTCACTGAACAAACCGACAGAGGCATATTTTTGAGATTGCAATAAATTTAATCTTTCTATTGTTGTTGAAATGCTATGTAATGGGGAGGTAGTAAAACTAAAACTTTTTGAGAAAAGACAATAAATACTTAGGAGAACAAACAAAAAGACCCACACGCACATAGGTGTGCGTATATATATATACATACGAACACAAACATGACACACACACTTCGACAGTGTTTCAGTATCCATCTGCCATAACCACTCCAAAATTTGTTCGGCGTTGGGTTATAGTGAACCCGTGCCTACATGACTTATAGAGATCGCTCAAAGGGCGCATTCCTAAATCCTCAGTGCTAATTGGTCTAGAAGTGCCCTTACCCTCATCCCTCCCTTCTCCACTTTCGCCTGTCCTCACTTCGGAGTTTGTTGCCCGCTGTGATCTCCCTGTTCGGAAAATATATAAAATGTGAAGAATCTCAAAGATGAATCAGAATGGAAAATGGATGTTTTGACATAACTTGTTTATTGGGATCGTCTCAAGAAACTCGTGATTTATTCCCTCCAACGCAGCCGTCAGCTCTATATTGTTTGTATGACGTGGATTTGTTGCCCATTTTTAAGACTGGGGCAATCTAGTGGGATAGGAAATTTTGGGGAAGAGAGCTAGCATCCAGTGATTTCCTCCCCATTGTCTTGGGGAGCTATCAGCGATAGAACAATAGACGAGTCAAAGATAATACGAGGCGGAATCCTTCCACAACATAATAGTAGCGACAAGAATATCACAGTGCCGACAATATCATACAAATGGACGAGGAACCACATCATAATTCTTTCGTATGTGCGAGGTCAAGTGTATATTCAAATACCAGATATCTATACGAGGGATTTTCTTCTAAAACATTTATAAAATGTATTCAAACCTTTTTCCCACAAAATTATTCGTGCTTTTCATGTAAAATACCAGGAAATGTACATTAATAGCCTCATTTCTTAGTTTACTTAAAATTAGGTTTGGAGTGTCAGTGAATTCTAAAAGATTATTTCTAGTCTACCAAACACGCAAAAATTTCTGCGTCAGAATTCCAGCAAATTCATGTATAGAAATAATTTCTTCAGAAGTAAAAGAATACCGAAATTGTTCAAATTACTGTATCTCTTTTTGAACCAGCTTCAAACAAATATATATATGTATTTTACGTTTTCTGGTGATTAACGTACTCACATCTAACGAAACGTTGTAGTGTCCCAAATAGGTAAACTGGTTTCAGTTCCTGAATACATGAAATTATTTTACGAACGTGAAATATTTTTTTTTCAAAACAACGTACATCTATTCCTTAAATTCCCGAAATGCTGAAAGGCAAAGATGATATCGGTAGAATTTTAACTCAAAACATGAAGACGGACGAGATACCACTAAGCATTTCACCCGGCTTACCACCTCAATAATAATAATAATAATAATAATAATAATAATAATAATAATAATAATAATAATAATAATAATAATAATCCTTTCTACTATAGACACAAGTCCTGAAAATTATCGTTTACATCGTTCTCAGTGTTTCACTGGTACTTATATTCACTCCAAAAGGAAGAAAGGCAAAGTCAACCTCGGTGGAATTTGAACTGAGAACGTAAACACGGACGAAATACCACTATGCATTTCAGGGCCAAATGCCGCTAGAAATTTCGTCCGGCCTGCGAACGATTCTGCCAGCTCACGAACTTAACAACATTTACAATAGCAATAATAATTCTTTCCACTAATTTCATAAGACCTGAAATTGTTGGGGAGGGACTATCGATTACATCCGCCTCAGTGTTTCGCTGGTACTTAATGAAAAGCAAAGTCGTCCTCGGCGGAATTTGAAACGAATAATAATAATAATAATAATAATAATAATAATGATGATAATATATATATACATATATATATATATATATATATATATATATATATATATATATATATATATATATATATATATATATATATATATATATGCATATGTACATATGAATGCGAATATATGCCCACATACACGTACTCGCGGACATACATATATGCACGCATGTACAAAATATATATAGTATTTTTGTTTTCGTGTATATACAAAGACGCACACAGCTATAAATATTACGGTCAAAAGCAACTGTCCGTTACCAGAATTCATAAATAAATTTTAAAATTCAATGAATGAAATTAAGAGCAATTTTGCTGAGAATGCAATTTAACCTTTTTTTCAGTATTGATAAAAATTCAAGAGAGGAAAATTCAGTTTACTAATAGCCTTCATCTTCCAGCTAAATTCGTTTAAACAGCAATTAGTCACAAAGAGTATGTGACACAAAATAGTTGTGAGGGTAACAAGTTCAAATATTTCAAAGGGCACAATACTTAATGGACTTCAAATATTTCTGAACGAAACTTATGGAATTTTAAAGAAGTTATACTCATTGTATTGTCAACGTTTGTAGTAGAATAGAATTTGTTAGATTAAATTTGTTTTGCTGCTCATATTTCATAGTTCAAACTTAGAAATCATCGAGTTAATGGAAAATATAAAATGAATAAATTAATACCTCTTGTTCTATAAAACTAAACTATTTTAATTTACATATATTGAATATTATTGAACTTGAAACTGTCGCATTGCTCAGCTGATTTGCACACTGCTGAGGAGACCCCAATTATAGCAGGAAATGGATTAATGGTGTTTTGCATCTCTTAGAATCTACTGAGGAAGATAAAATTTACGTCTTATGTCTATTGCAGCGATTCATCTCCCCGACCACACAAAGCTCTCTCTCTGTGTATCTGCCTATTTCGTTCGCTCTTGTTCTCTCTTTCTTTATGCTACATATATGCATATGTCGCTACCTGTATGCATACGGTGTATTAGGGCAATCTCGTGGTCGCCCGTCAGACAGTTGGAGCTGGATGATCAAGTGCTTGAGGCATTTACACCCTTCTCTTCAATTAGCTACTCCCACACAATCCCAGCTTTGGTCTAAGATTCAGTTTCAGTCCCCTACTAACAGTAAAGGGCGCACGTACCTAGAAAGCCTTCCAGATGCCTAAAGAAATCCGGCAGCTTGGCTCCGGTAGGAGCGTAGACGGTTATCAGTGTCAAGACACTACCTTTACTATTGCTCACGTCCAGGACCACAAACTTCCCGTCCGGGTCCCGGAAGATCGAACTTACTTCGAGATCCAGTTCTTTCCACTCCACGTCTCATTTCCGGCAAACTAACAATTGCAAAGATCTGATAGTCAACGAACAATGGTGCTAGTGTGCGTGTTTTGGAAATCACTGTCTAACTGAAAGCAATTATATCCAATTCTAGAGATTAGAGGTCACTTGCTTCCAGAGTGACCGCAGGCTTCGAGGATTTAAAAGTCCTACTCTTAATATGGCAATTTTGGCAAGCTAAAGAGAGAAGGGAAAGGTTTACTTAGCTTCCGGTGTCTTCTGAAGGTCGGGTGGTTCGACTTCTATAATTGCTGGTTCTTTTTATTTTTGCTGTTGGGGGAATCCCTTAAAGAGCCGCAATGTGGGTTTTACGTCTCACGTCCTCTGGAAAGCTCTTTCGAATTTTTTGTGTAGGAGCCAAGAGACATTCTTACCAGAATTAAACCTTTTGGTACGCAAAATATGTTCTATTCGAATTCAATATTTTGTGTCAAATTCAATATTTTGTGTTACGAGCGCCATTAGTCACTCGTTGTCTCTCCTGATGAGTACGAAGTTGTGTGTTTTGTGCTGGCATTGTTTAATCTGCTTGCTTGAATGTAGTGCGCGTGCTGTAAGTGTGGTGTCTACAGCTTTAGATGTGTGTGTGTGTGTGTGTTTGTACGGTGAATGTGGTGTCTGCAGCTTTATATGTTTATGTGAGTATTTATTTTTGTTTAGGTTGTTTTCGTTATCGTTGTTGTTGTTCTTGTTGCTGTTGTTAGTATAGGCTTTGTTGTTGCTGCTGGTGTCACTTTTCCTCTCGTTGTTGCTGTTGTTGCTATCGCTACTGCCACTGCAGTTGCTGTCTCCTTCGTTGTTGTTGCTACCACCACTACTACTGCTACGGCTGCTGTCACCTTTGCTGCTTCTGTTGTTGTCCCTGCTATTGCTGTTGCTGGTACTGCTACTATTGCTGTTATTATGAGGTGGACATTGTACCATAACAGTTTCGTTTTTTTATTCCATTTCAACTGTATTGTTGCCAATAAAGGAGGGGAGGCGAAAGAAATCTTCAGCAGTCACGAGATTCATGGGAGGGGTTGTTTTGCTTATTCTCAACTCTGCCAAGACCAGATCCGCCATCTTCTTTAGTTGTCTTTGATTAAATTAAATTAAACGCCGAGCAAACTTATTTGGTGGAACTAATATAATCCCTAGAGGGATTAAACAACCGTAGAAAACCAGTAACAGGTTCCTGGTGTTTCTGTTGACAGCTTGGAATAAAATAAATAATGCAAATAATTACCAAAACTGTGTTAATAGATATTTTATGCTGCACTCAACTAGAGCGTTTGAAAGCACGTCTTATGTATTCCTCGCTAAATAATGATGATGATAATACTCATAATAAAAATAATATTAATAATAATAATAATAATAATAATAATAATAATAATAATAATAATAATAATAATAATAATAATAACATAAACAACAACAACAACAATAATCATAATAATAGTAATAATAACAATAACAACAGCAATACTACTACTACTACTACTACTACTACTACTACTACTACTACTACTACTACTACTACTACTACTACTACTACTACTACTGATAATAATAATAATGATGACGATCATGATGAACATGAAGGTGTTCATGATGATAAAAACATTGAAAAACTCTGATGAGAAGATGTTAAACCGTGTGTTAAAACACAAAAACAAGGAAACATCATACTCAGTAACAAAACAGGCAAAGAAATAGGATCTTTTTTAAAACGGGGGGGGGGGGCACATTTTTCATTAACGAAACACTTTGAAACTTGGAACACTTGTAGAATGTGTCATATAAAACATCTTTTTCTCTTAGTCTTCTTAAAAAAAAAAGAAATCCATAAGTTCTTCCATGTTAAAGTTGTCGTATTTCTGTAATTTCAACCAATCACTGACGTCCATTCAGCCGATATACATTAAGTGCCGACTACATAAACAAACGATTCTG
>NC_068988.1:59143718-59146931 GCF_001194135.2 Octopus bimaculoides
AGGTATGGAGATTAAATACGCTTTACATCGCTTAATCAGCCAAAGGAGTAAATGTAAACAACTGAATACTTGTCAGTGATTGGTTGAAATTATCGAAATAAGACAATTTTTTACATGAAATAAATTCGAATACAAAAATATTTTTCTGTTCTATAACACAAAATAGATAAGTATACGAAGTTTGAAAGTCTTTCCGTACCAAAAACAGTACGTAAAACATTAATGAAAAATGTGGCCCCCGTTTTAAAATAGATCCAAGAAATATCTAAATGAATTCCAAATACAACAAATCCCAGAATGTGATGTAATGGAAAAAAAATCAGAAAAAGGTAAGCGTATGAAAACCCGTGCTAAATCTGCTGCCTTAGATATTCTTACTGATAAATGGCAAGAAAAACTTCTCCATGACAAATATCTAAAGAGAGCTAATAATGCCGATGTTGACAAAGCCCTTACGCATCAATGGTTAATGTCTTCTGGCTTAAAATCAGAGACAGAAGGATTTGTTATAACAGCCCAAGATCAATGCCTACCTACAAGGAGTTAACAGACCAATATATAAATAACAGCAGTAGTGTTTGCAAGCAACAAAATGAAACCATTTATCATGTTGTCTCTATGTGCAGTCTTCTTGCACCTACAGAGTATCTCAACAGGCGTAATAGAGTAGCACAGTATATTCACTGAGTAATTTGCAAAATCTTGGACCTGCACCATGATAAAGACTAGTGAGAGAACAAAACACATGCAGTGCTTGTAAATGACCACATTTCACTCCTCTAGAACGTCACCGCTCAAACTGATAAAAACATAGATACGAATAGGCCAGACATTATATTGAAGGACTTCAAACAAATATGACTGTCTCAATCGACATAAATGTATGTGTCAAGATTTACCAAAAACTGAGCTAGTATAGCGAACTTGAAATAGAAATTGCCAAAATGTGTAACCTCAAGACTAAATACCTGTTGTCATAGGTGCGCTACGAATGTTTTCAAAAGAAGATGATTGCTACCTAGCTCATATAAAAAATGGCAGAAATTTTTTTTAAATAGTGCTCTTTGGAACTGCCCATATACTACGTAAAATACCATCTATATAATCTCAACTTTTAAAACAGACTTATAATATTCTTATGTTTTCTTAAACATTCTCTAGAACAATATTGTGTGAAAATCCAAATATAGGGTACCATAGTCATAACATCAACTTGAACTTCTAACTTGTCTCTTGAGGTGTCTGGGTAAACTTGGAGTCAACTTGTACAAAAATAAAGCAAATCTCAAACATATAATAACTATAAAAACACGGAAGAAAATATTTGCAGACTAACAGATGCAAGTATTCCCACACATAAAATTATATCTGTAAAGTAATTTGACAAATTAAGTAAATATAAGGACCTGGAAATTGAAATATAAATATGTGGCATTTTAAAGTGAGAACTATTCCTGTTATTGTGGGTACAGTAGGTATGATAAGAAGGGGTTGTCAGAAACATCTAGATAATATCCCAGGAGAACCATGTCTTAGAGTAATCCAAAACATTGTGCTGACAAGTACTGCGTACAACCCTAGAAAAACCCTCTGAATTTAAATGTCTGTGTTGTATAATATCAAAATATTTCGCTACTGACCCTGCCACTTCTCCTCTCCTAAGTATTCAATCATGCTGTAACACCTCTTATCCTTCACACACCCTAGGTCGCAGGGCATGTCTTGGCAAGTGATTGTAACAAACATGCGGGTTAAAAGTAAATAATAATAATAATAATAATAATAATAATAATAATAATAATAATAACATTAATAGGAATCAAAACCACATAGGTGGTACTCACAAGAGCGACAGCATCACTTATAACTGAATAGAGGATAAGTGTGTCCTCTAAATAAAATATGTCTTGAGGAGAGCGTAGTCTACAAATGCACGGTTGTAATTCGCAGTCAAACTTAACATTACAGAGGCTGCTTTGCAGCGAGTTTTTAGCTACATTATTACAAAATTATTACGTAAGATTAAACGCAAATATAGAGAAAACTCAGCTTCCCTTAGCAAGTTATTCTGGTAACGTAGGAACAGCAAAACTAAATGTGACTTAGAATGGTCGACTTTAGCTACAGCTAAGCCGTATTAAATAGGACGAATGAGTTGCGAAATTGGGTGTTAGTCCAAATACTTACGTCAAAGAGTAACATAATTAACTGGAGCCAGGAATTAGAGACACGTTGTGAGCATTTCTATAATAAATCTTTCAGCAAGTTCCATTGATAACTATCAGTCCATAATGAGAGATAATGGTGAAGATGGGTTTAATGCCTAATGGATAAATGCAAGTTATCGAAATTATTCTATTTCGTCGTTATTTTTTAAATTTTTATATCATCTTTATTTCATTGAATTCTTTTTTTATTGTTTGCATTTATTTTTTTATATTATTGTCATTTTATTTTATCATTATTTTTCATTTTGCATTTTCCCTCTACTATCCTCTTTTGCTATAGCTTCCTTTACCTATTATTGCTGGTGGTTCTTTCATTCCATTTATCCATAATTTTGTCTAATACACTTCACTCTCAATATGATATCGTAGTAAGTACTCACTATTAAACATTTAAGCCAACCACAGGAATAAATTCGTAATATCAAATTTCAAAATATCATCTGGATAGTATTTGAACAGACGAAAAGGTAACTGTTTTGTAGTGTAATGACGCAATTACACACGCTAAGGCCACTAATACTTTCATTATTGTATCCTCTTTGTTTTCTGGCTATTCACATATCCATTCCACTTTTATTCTTCCATCTTGTTCCCCTGCTCTATTGTGTACCCCCTTTCCTCTTCTTTTTCTTTCTTTCCGTTTTCTTTAGTCTCTCTCTTCCATAACGTTATTTAATTTTTATCTTTTTTATTATTCCTCTTCCACTGACCTGGTATTGCACCTTTTCGCCCGTCTTCCCATGCCTCTATCGTTCACTTTCATTTCTCTGCTTGGTTTTAGCGGTATACACCAAGTATCATAATGATAGCATTAATTCTTTCACTCTGTTCAATTTTTCTCAACCGGTCAATTGACCGGTTGAGTAAACGGATCGATGAAGGAACATCTAAAGACGATCGGAAACAGATGTAAGTCGATTTTACTACAATAAAGGAATATATAATAAACGTTTATATCTATCTATCTATCTATCTATCTATCTAT
>NC_068988.1:59146993-59151838 GCF_001194135.2 Octopus bimaculoides
TATATATATATATATATATATTCTTAATTGAATGTACAGTCTGACTCAAAAATTCGGGATATAAGCAAGAAAATATTTACTTACCACTCATAAAATTGTATATTATCGGATTTATGGCACTGTTCACGTAACACAGAAGACGAGAGATTAGCGAAAAGATTGATATGGCTTTCAAATTATTCGAAATGTTCGCATATCTGAAAATAAATTAACGAAGGAAAAAACATAGACATGTTATTGTTATTATTATTTTGGTAGTGGGTAAATCTTAAATGCACAAATTATCAAATGTCAAGATCTTCGAGATTGGGTTTTAAGAAGAGAGGAAAATGTCCTTAGAGAGATAACATGGCAATAATGATTGCAAGAAAGGAGATTCCGCTAATACTCTGCATGTCGCCGGTATCTGAGATCAAGTATGTAATGGATTCAAAACAGAAACAATATTTCAGTGGGCACTCGGAGAGTTATCTTCTAGCATGTTTCATTTTGATGAATGTGGCTGCTTGCAAAGGAGCGGTTAAGTGGAATTGTAAAATCCTAGGCTTTGTGAAAAGTGATGGCACAATATTTAGAAAATTTAATATTTAATTTTTGTATGATTAATACTGCAATTTTTGTGTTCATTCATTATTATGACAGGTAGAAATGAAATACATCTTCTGCATAATTATAAGCGTTTATAACCTGAAAATTGTATCCATCGCCTGTCGTTATAGCCAACAACATACTGGCCATAGCAGTACGCCGTATAATGGAATCAAACTAAACCGAGTATATTGGGCGAGATAGTTTCTTTTGAACGAGACATCTGACGAGATACATCTACACTGGAGGATGCAACACAACCAATTTTATATAGGATGGGTAGAAATTAGCTAGGCATTAGAAATTGCTTATAGAATTTTTAATATCATTGTAATCACGACGAAAGTATTTTTTAAACAGACAACACTAATAGGAATTTTTTATATTTTTATTGTCTTATTTCTTATTTCTTATATTCCAGACGGCCCGTCGCTTCACTGTCCAGGAGTGAGCTAAGATAGCAGCACGTTTTGAAGTGTGGAATTCCGTTGTTTTGTTTAGAGATGGTGACGTGCATTTAAAGGTAAGCACGAAACACTACATTCAGAGACAATAAAAAATTGTCATGCAAAGCTGATGACCACAGGTTTGTGAACAATGCAGGAAGTGACCGATCAACCATATCCAGACCGGTGGAGGACGTGACAACAGTGCAGGAAATGTTTAATCAGAGTCCGCAAAAATCGGACTAATAAGACACACAATACGTACGGTGTTGCATAAAGAATTGAATTTCCGTCCGTGAAAACCCCATTACGTGCAGGAGATAAAACATGAATAGTGTGACCATAGAAGTCCAGAACTCCAAGAGGTTCAGATCTCGCTACATGCGATTTTTATCTGTGGAGTTACACAAAGGAGGACGTGTACAAGCAAAACCGCGCACACTGGAGAAGTTGGAGACTATACATATTTACAAACACACACACACACACACACACACACACACACGCCCGCAGATATATATTCTTTCACTCTTTTTATTGTTCCAGTCAGTTGACCGCAGCCATGATGGGGTACACCTTTAGTCAAGCAAATTGACTCCAGCAATTATTGCCTGTAAATCTAGTACTTATCCTGTCGCCCTCTTTTGCCGAACCGCTATATCACGGGGAGGCAAACACGCCAACATCGGTTCTCAAGCGATGCTAGAGGAATAAACATAGACGCACAATCACACGCACACACGCACATACATACATACATACATACATACACACAAACACACACACACACACACACACACACACACACACATATATATATATTTGTGTCCGATCATCTGTGTGTGTGTGTGAGAGACAGAGAGAGGGGCGATAGAGTGCGTGTATGCGTGCGTGAGTGTGGGTGCATTTATGACATTTCCTAGCCATGATTATATCTTTTACCTATATCATTTATCTTTTACTTGTTTCAGTTATTTGCCGGCGGCCATGCTAGGGCACTACCTAGAAATTTTAATCGAATGTATCCACCCGTTTACAATATATTTTCTAAATCCTACTTCCTACACTAGCGGCCTCATTGCCCAACCACTAAGTTACGGGGACGTAAACAGTCCATTACTGCTTGCCAAGCGGTTGTGGTGGGACAAACACAGGCACAAAAACATATATAGACACATATATACATATATAAGACGGGCTTTTTTCAGTTTCTGCCTACCAAACTCAGAGCTTTGGTCGCGCCGAGACTTTAGTAGAAGACACTTGTGTAATGTTCCACTCAGTCGGACATAACGCGGGACAGTGTGGTTCGGAAGCATTTTCTTACAACAAAAATATTTATATAATCACTGTAAATTTTACTTATACCTAGCGCATCCTACACAGAATTTAACCACTTTTTGAGCCCTTTTGCAGTGTCCTATGCTTGAAATTATAAAATATGACCGAAATTATAAAATATGTACCATTTTGACTGTAAATTGATGGTAGTAGATATGTGAAATGGTTTAACTGCTAATTTTAGCAAGTCAATTGAGCGCATAGGAGACCATGAACGGTTCGTTTCTATTTATTAGCTTAAACGATACAGACGGGCTCTGATGATTTATATAAGACAACCCTCTTCAATGTTATCTTTCCTTTCCCCAATACTCTGAAGTATAAGAAATGAAATTTGCATCTACATCGAGCAGATAGATGAAGCGACATCGTAGCTGTGACGTCATCCCTTTTGATAGACATGCCGTTTACTTTAGTTGCAACCATTATTTCTCTCTGGTATGTGATATAAACAAGAAGTACTGCTATTAAGACGTTGAGTCTAAGCAGTAGAGGACTAGAAACAGAATATATCAATCATCAACAAGATGAATATACTCAATTGCCCTTTCACATTGTTTATGCAGTAGATCACAAAAATGCCGAGGCGTCGTATAGAAAAGCCGATCATATATATACTGCCCAGTAATTATTTCCATCTACTATTAAATATAACAGAGATGTGGTTTGTAAGTGAACATCTGATGGAAAACTATTTACGGTGTAGGTAAGTTACTCCTTCAAATAAAAGGAAGCAATCCACCACTAGTTTTCACAGAGACGCACATGCGTGCATGTAATCATTCATACATAAGAGCACATATAGTTTCCTGTATGCAGATTTTTTTTTTAAATGCTTTTTATTTCTCCATTATTATTTATGCTTTCGTTCGTTTCTCGAACACGTCAAATGAAATTTTGTGAATGTACAAACAGCTTGTTCATTTATAACAGACAGGTGTTTTTTTTGGGGGGCGGGGGTTGTTTAGAAGATAACAATTTTTTTGTATTTTGGGTGAGGTTCTATGACAATGGAGATGGATAGATAGAAATATAGGTAGGTAGATAGGATGATAGATAGGTAGATAGTTAGATAGTCAGACACATAGACAGGTAGAGAGAGAAGTTCGATTCCCCTTCCTATTCACCATTCATTTATTTATTTCGTTATTTACCATTGTATTGGAATGGATTTAAGGACGATGACTTCTTCAAAAAAACAAAACAAAAAAAAAACAGGTAAGGTGTCGTTACTGTAAGTCTGTTTCCCTTCTTTCTCTCTTCCCCTTTCTTTCTTTTTCTCCTAATTGAGTTATATTTAGAGTACAAAATGTACTGTCTCCTCTTCTTTTAAACATTCAATTTTGGAGAGAATGTTTTGACAAAATGTAGTTCTGCATGAATAAAACATTAGTATAATATTTGCAAATAATTTTTTTTTTAAACTAAGCAAATACAATGAAATATATATATAAATAGACGAATGGGACAAGAACGCAAAGCATCCATCAGACGATACAAAGAAAACAAGGACGGGTCATTCGGAGTTTTCTTTCCTCAATCGAGTTCCAGATTATCTTTGCAATTTCGGCTGGTTATACTCGATATTGCTCCAATCTGGCCAGCCCCAAGGAAAAACCAAGCTGAGAGTACTAGACTCCTTGGAAGAAAACAGCGAATATATACGAAGACAATTACGAAAAAACGGAGAAATGGTACACAAATACGAATAACAGGACATTAACAACGGGTGTATTTCGACTAAGGACGAATTAAATTAAGCTGGCGTGTGTGGAAGTAAAGCCTTATGGCAGGGACATAAGTTTTGACAGACAGAGGGAGGGATATAGATGTTGCACGGATGGTAGTCGAACCAAGAAAAAAGTTTAGGCTTCGGCGAACAGCGGTCACGTGGGTTGAGAATAGAGAGAGATAGAGGCAGAGGGATAGAAGAATTAAGAGGGGCGCGAAAAAATGAAAGGGACAGAGGGAAGTGAAAGAGGAGGGAAGGTGAGCATGAAGAGAAGCCAGGAAATATGGGAGAGGGGGAACGAAAGAACGAATGGTGGAATGAACGAAGTGTAAAGGGGCTGATGGAAAGATGGAAAGAATGAAAGAATTGAAAGAATAATAGAGTCCTACAAAATTTAATATATACTTATATATAAGAGACCAAAGTATACGTACGCCGCTATATTTTTTTATATATATAAAAATAGAAAAAAAAGGCCAGAACGCAAAACATCCAGACAGTTAAGTGATACAAAAAAGGGACACCAAAACAACCAGACAGACGATACAAAGAAAACAAGGACGAGTCATTCGGAGTTTTCGTTCCTTAGTCGTTCGCCCTCTCTCACATTTCTTGGCCTTCACTTCATGCACACCTTCCAGCATCTTTCACTTCACTCTGCCCCTTTCATATTTTCTCGCCCCCTCCTTAATTCTTCTATCCATCTACCTCTACCACTCTCTCTTCGCTTCCCACGTG
>NC_068988.1:59152157-59153733 GCF_001194135.2 Octopus bimaculoides
TTTCGAACAACGAAAAAAAAAAACAGACAAACGGGACATGCAACATAAAGAGTATACCCCTTCGTCAGTTGTCCCTGTTTCATCTACTCCAATTATATACGCTAATCTAGGACTTCCAAATGCTACATATATATATATATATATATATATATATATATGCATATGCATATATGTTTAGATGTGTGGAGGAGCTTGGCTTAGAGGTTAGGATGTTGGAATCATAATCGTAAGATTGTACGTGAGATTCATGGACCGAGAGATGCGTTATGTTCTGGAGTAAAACATTCTATTTCATGATGCTCGAATCCAGATGGCAAAAGAATTAAAAATTAATACTCTAATCGACCCGTATCATGACCAGGTAAAAATATGTATGTCAGAGAAACTTGGAAATCAGCCCCATACCTCTTACGGCATAATGTGGAGTAACGATATAGATATATCAAAATGTATGTAGAAGTATACACATTCCTTGTTTTCGTATGGACATCGTCTACCGCCTTATTTCACCTAGTAAACGAGGAAATTGATTTTGCAACAAATTTCACCCTGTAATTACAATTCAGTCACATCGTAGATAATTCGAAAATGCACAGGTGATGTTCACATTGCTCTTTTAAAACAATATGTAATTTAAATGTATATATATCGGCTGTCTCCTGTGACGATTAAGCCTCTCGAATTCCATTCAGAGGATACAGGTCAACTGGAGGATTTTATATCAAAAACCTGTCCATTTTATCATTCATTGAGATCGAGCCTGACATTATGGAAAGCAAAGAACATTTTATCTGTGGATATTATTATTTTGAATTTCAGTGTTTTTATAAAAGATTTCATAAAAATGAAATTTTATATAAGTAAATTTAACATTAATCAAGCTGTGTTCGATGTAAGGTTACTGAAAAGTCAAAAGAGTGAACGCACATAAATGAAATTTGCGAAATACAAATTGTCCAAATCAAGTTTTCCAATTATTTCAGATTGCAATTTCAAAATTGAACTAGAAAATTAGATTTTCATAACACACACTCTTTCATACTTTTGTAACTATATACATCCACCCTAGTAACTCTCAATGTTTTATCAGTAATGATATACATGTATCTTTCATTGTAATGTAGAAAATTTGGGGCACAGCTTGATGGTTTTATTCGAATAAATCGACCTCAGTATCTATAATTTTAAAGCCGGAATTTCTTTCGTCTACATACTATTCGGAAACGTTGAATTGCATAAGGAAACATACACCAGATGTCAAGCAGTAGAGTGGAGAGACAAATATAATTACAAAAATGAACACACGCACGTATATACATGTATATTATATTATTTATTATTTCAGTCATTTGACTGCGGCCATATTGGAGCACCACTTTAAAGTGTGTTAGTCAGAGAAATCTTCCCCAAAACATTCTTTGTAAGCCTCCTACTTATTCTATCGGTCCTTTTTGCCAAAGTTACAGGAACATAAGTACATTAGCATCGGTTGTCAAGCGATGGTGAGATGGGGGACAAACAGACATACACACACGTAAATATATGCATATACATACATACATACATATATATATAT
>NC_068988.1:59153931-59154707 GCF_001194135.2 Octopus bimaculoides
TGGGGATCAATGGTAGATGTGTCGAATCACTTCTCGTGATTACTAATAAGATCTTGTATATTCCTTCTTCCGTCTTTCATTTTCTATATGTATATAATATATATATATATATATATATATATATATAGATATAGTATTTTCTTCCAAGCAGTTTTTCGAGGAATTGTTGAAAGTTGTGAGTATGTTTCAAATAAATACTTGTCCGGATGAACCTTACCTGACAATATTGAGAATATGAACTGGCAAATTGCATATTCCAAAGACAATGACAACTGTGATCAACATCTTGGCCGCTTTTCGTCTCGTCTGCAGCTGAGCATTAGTGTTTGGGTTTCGATTTTCAGCCATTAATCTGTGGCCTGCAATATTGGATTTTAGATTTATTTTAAACATCAGCAACATTGTAAAAATATTTACCATAATATATATAGCAGCCTCCTGAAACTTACTTAAATAACACTTTTAAAGAACAGGTTGAAGTGAGTTCCTGCGTGTGTGCGCGAGTACGACTTTCCACAAGGTGTATATGAATGTATACGCATACACAAATATTTACATATAATCAGGAATATACACTCAGACACGTTCGAAAATTCACAAACAGATGCACACACACACACACACACACATACATAGCATACAGATACGTGTATTGAAGGAAATTTACATTAATAGTATTAAATATTTTACTGTTACATATTTCACTGCACCCCATGTAAATATATATATGCATATGTCAGTGAATATATATATGCATATGTCAGTGAATATATATA
>NC_068988.1:59154717-59162942 GCF_001194135.2 Octopus bimaculoides
ATATATATGCATATGTATGCGAGCACGTGTGTATATGCGGCTGATAGTTTGTTGTTGTGGTTGTTGTTGTAGGTGGTGACCCCATTTTTGTTGCTCTTGTTGTAATGACTTTTGTTACAGGTGGATGTAGTTGCTGTGGATGATGTAGCTGTTTGTGTTGTGTTTTCTGCACTTGATAATCGTTTTGACCTTGTGTTGCTAGTAGTGGCTGCTTTCTGTTAACTTTCATTTTCTGATGTTGTTGGGGGAGCCAGCTTTGAGGAGAGAGTGCTTTCTCAAATAGTAGTTTCGGGAATATTACCCCTAATTACCACCATCTATTGCTGTCCAGCTGCGATATCTGTTATGGCGGTGAACCTCAGTTTTAACCTGAATTAAAATATCCAGGCTATCCCTCTTCAATGTCCTTTACGCAATCTTTGTATATCAAGAATCATGAGAGTATTTGCCAAGACTGTTGTGGTGATGTCCTTTTATGCCACCAAAACTTATACGATTTACGATGCGAACCAGGCACCCCATCTATCTCCAATTTCCACTGCAGTATCTAAAGTCTGAACAGAATAACAGAATAACAAGCTGCTTAACGAATCACCTCAAAGCTACCTAGATACCTACCGAAATCAAGTTTCCAGCCCTCACATTCTGGTCCATGGGTAGGTTTCTTAAGTTTCACCTGTGTTTATGCCTTCTCGACATCGCTATCTATGACAAATACCGAAATATTTCATACATTTGAAAACATATTTAACTCTATATTCAGAACACATATAAGCTTGAAATTATTAAGGACTGTAAACTTATATGTGACATTTCACAGCAGGGCAAAAACTCATCCGCACACAAAAATACGAATAACTATTCTGCAGTGAGGCTGCTAGTTATGAGAAACCGCTGCGTAAATGATGAAAGGTACAGGAGTGCATACGTAAACGTCAAGGGCTGACTAGAAGATTACATCATTGTACCTCTCTTCTCACCTCAGCTCCCTCTATCACATTTTCGTATCCATTTCCGTTTTATGTAGAGAACTGAGTCTGACCGCTAAAGTATGACTATGTCCACTATCCTCTAATTTCACCGTTAGATCTAGAACAGCAGAAAGCCGACACGCGTAATTTGAAGTAAGTTTCATGCGTATATGTTGGTCAAGTGGATTCCCACTTATGTTTTTATTAACAAATTGACGATGTATTTCTATGGCTCTTCACATGGTAAGCGTTACTGCATGTCTCGGTCTGAAGACTATAGAGAATACATAAATGAAACTAAGTAGAGTGGAATGCGAATATAAAATTCTGCAACAATTACTGTGAAGCGCGGAAATGAAAGACGAAGATAAGGAAGATTTGATTGTGGCACAGATCAGAGACTCTTCTCCAGAATACCCGAAATGCTTATCGTAATCCCGACGAGAGAAATTGCTGAGCATGTGAAGAAAACGAGAAGGCGGCAGCAGCAGGAAGAAGAGATGATGATGAAGAAGAAGAAGAAGAAGAAGAAGAAGAAGAAGAAGAAGAAGAAGAAGAAGAAGAAGAAGAAGAAGAAGAAGAAGAAGAAGAAGAAGAAGAAGTGAAAGAAGAGGAGAATAAGGAAGTGGTAAAGAAAAGAAAGAAAAGAAGTTTATGGCAATAAAAAATATCTAGCGAAGAATAATGAAAGTTTCATAAAAATAGCTAAATGTGCGAACAAAGAAGAAAACCATTTCATTTTCACGTAAGCCAGCGGATATAACATAACATCTGAAATGACAGATAGAAGAAATGGGAAAGTAAAAACAATAGCAAAAGTTTGAAGAGGTTAAAGATAGGTTACGGAATCCCATGCTGTAGTGATGGCAAGAAAAGTATCAGCATTGCCAATACCTGGAAAAGCTAAAAACGGTGGAAGTAAACAAAACAGTATAAACAATAAAAACAGCAAAAAAAAACAAACAAAAAGACAAAAAAACAAAAAAACAAAAAACAAAGAAAAACATAAAGTTAACACAATGTAGTACTGGGTGAGAAGCGAAGGATTGAAATATGAGACTGAAAGATTCTTCGAAGTAGTACAGAAGGAATATTACATTTAGATGCATTAAAAACTTCTGTTTTTATGCACAGAAACCAAGCCGATATTCTGAACGAAAAACAGAAATGTGAAGCTATAAACATGATGAGAAAAGATGGGAAAGAATAAAAATGTAACAATATTGATGTGATATGCCAATCCACAACGACAGGTAGATGAACATCAATCAACAGGAACTTGGTTAAAAATTCTAGTTGCCTTTAATCACCCCATTGTAATCCCATATCCCAGAGCGCTAGTTTTTACAAAATTCATATTTTATAAATTAAAAACATAATGTGTAATATAAAAATAAAAACTATAATGGCCCTGTTTTTTGTTTCTTAATATGTATTTGCATTAAAATGCGTAATGGAGAGCTTGAAGCAGAAAATCGAAACTAAACAAATATATAAATGTTTTATTATACGGGAAAGTCAAGTTAATTTATTACTGAAAATATGAAAAATTGCTTTGTAATTCATCTCTGATTTTAGACTTATCGATATCTACCATGCTACACACTCATACATTGGAGTATAAAACTGTATTCATAAAATGTCAGGGACTTTTCCAATTTTTATTCATCCTACTATCTTCTCTCTCTTAGAAGTGAATTTATTATGGCTCGTTTCATAAATATTAGCACTGTCTTTGAATTAGTATATAGAAATGTTATCAAAGATTGTCATTTTTACAATATTAACCCTATGGACTGCAACAGAGTGGACGCCAAAAAATGTACCCCGAAGGTGAGATGGTGTATAATGGATGACAGATTAAGTGCATCGTTCAAGAAATATTAATCCGTCAGGAGTTATACTTAGTTTCCATCTACCGGAATTTCGTTACAACTCTGTATTTTTTGTCCTGGGATATGATGGGAAATATTTGCACGAAATGCTACACATTGGATCAAAATCCACCTATGTGCTAATGAAGATATTTCTGAAGCAGCTGAAAGTAGACTGCTGTATAACATGTTGAAGGGCATGGGGGCAATGAAGAATTTCTTAAGTGAAAAAAAGAAAACAAATATTAATGATATCATCAACTGTGTATGCTACTTGTATTATGTATAAAGGCTCTATTACAAAAGAAACTGTTTCGTTTCAATCTCCAGTCTTACGTGATGCGTTTAATTGAAGTAAATGTCATCGCGTTTGTTTATATCTTTACACTACATGAAGCATAAAAATAAAGAATTACTATTTTCCGATAGTGCTTTGGATTTGCGAAAATGCATGTAAATGTGCATCGAAAGATGATTATGCTTGTTACATAAACTTGGCTGTATGGTTAAAAAGTGCAATTCCTAACTATATGCTTTAGAATACGGCCACATATTATTGCATCGTCTATAATCATGGAGGCAGAAAGCGCGTAATATTCCAACGGAAAGAATGAATCTCTAATACAAATGTTTAATCTTCTGCTCAACATGTACACTATTTAAGACGCTAATTTAGCCTGAAGGTATCATGAATGGACCGTTTGTCTGCTGAAATAATCCAATGTGTAGGTAGTTCCGTTTGCCTATAAAACAACTGAAATAGAAAACGTGAAATGTGACGAAGATCCATTTATATTTAGTCACTTATATGCATGTTGTATATTTTGGTTTTATTGAATGTTTACACAAATGTGTAGAATGAACAAGAACTTTGACATGCCTTGCGTCAAACATAAAGAGATTATCATACTTTTGAAAACAAACTTAGATATTCATTTCTAGGAATTCCATTGATCACTAAATATATTTTATAATTATTTTCAGTCAACAATACGTGGAAGCAGGCTGCAGAATATTATATTATTCATCAACCTTAGATTAACACAATGGCCTTTATACGAACAATCACGCATAGATGACGTATTAATGAAAAGGTTTTATGCTTTACACAGTCATTGAGTTGCATTACAATACTGATTATTTGCCGCTTTACCATTAATATGAATGTCCATACAGAATACATAATAAACGTATTTCTCTGAATAATTCCACTATGTATTCTACACTATGTTCATTAAAAGTGCAGTTCACACTAAATTACATCTACTTATATCAGTATTATGTTCCGCATTTCCTTAGTACATCTCCTTTAACAGAATTAGTATTTTCATTGCTGATAGGATAACTGTAGAGAATATTTGAAATCATTTGTGTGATTACATGACATTTTATCATCTCCGATGTGTTTATACAAGAGCTGCTGAAATAGCGCGAAGAGCCTATTTTTTTCAGAAATCGAAGACATTATGATGGTAAAAATTGTGGTTTTTTCGTTTAATCATTCTACAGGAATTATCAATGAATTGGCATAAAATTAGCTGCCACCTACGGTAACATATACTAGGTAACATATACTAGGCTTTCGATAATTGTTTTCAGAGTCTGTGTAGGCTAAAGCTGACATAAAACATCCAGAGGACCCTTCACACTTGACGCAGGGTCACAATCAGGTGATGATGCATTGACTTAAGAATGACATGGCCGCACTAGAAACTGGTTCAATATTATAAGAGATGAATGCAAGATAAAGTTTCTTCCTCAAGTTCGCCACTTCCAAGTATTGAATTATCCACCCTCCATAATCAGGAAGTGAATATGTTTACCACTAAACCTTCATAATATCTTTGAAACCTACTATCGGTTTCAGCAGACAACTTTTTTATGTTTAAATAAAAGATTTGCTGAAGTATTTTCTAATGAACACTTAAATTTAAAATATAAAACAGTAAGAAAGCAACTGCACTACAGGACCACATCTCAATAACAATATTTTATTTCACTCTTACCGTTATCGTTGCTTTTTATCTTTTACTTCTTTCTGACATTACATTGCAGCCACGCTTATGCACCGCCTTGAAGAATGAACCAATCCTAGTACTTATTTTTCTTTAAGCCCGGCACTTAGTCTGTCGGTCTTTCTTACCGAAGCCTTAGATGTGGGGACGTCTAACACACTAAGATCGGCTGTCAAGCGGCCGTGACGGATGGTCAGAAACTCCCTCTCCATATCTCTTTCTTTCTTCCCTTCTTTCTTTCTTTCTTTCTTTCTTTCTTTCTTTCTTTCTTTCTTTCTTTCTTTCTTTCTTTCTTCCCTTCTTTCTTTCTTTCTTTCTTTCTTTCTTTCTTTCTGTCTGTCTGTCTGTCTGTCTGTCTGTCTGTCTCTCTCTCTCTCTCTCTCTCTCTCTCTCTCTCTCTGAAACACACACGCACACACATATAAATATACAACGGGCTTGTTCCAGTTTCCGTCTGCCAAATCCACTGAGAAGTCTTTGGTCGGTCTGATGCTATAGCGGAAGCCAACAGCCCAAGGTGCTACTCAGTGAGATTGAAACTGGTACAATGTGGCTAGAAAGCAAATTTCCTACTACATAGCCACTTCTGTGCTTGAAATACTTCATATACCTCTCACGAGATTCGAACCCAATTATCCCCAGTTTAGGAGGCCGGTTTCTCATCCATTGATTAATATTCACAAATTAATTAAATCTATCATAGCGTCATCTTGAACACTTTATTGAAAACATGAAATATAAAGACAAGGTGATCCATGACACAAAGATAGTGTCGGCTTGAGTAGTAAAAATGTTGGAAGGATGTAATTTCACTAAAGATATCACAATAAGTCTTCGTAAAAGAGCTAATGAGGCAGATTAAAAGCTTCGGTTGTAAGAGCTGCATAAGTCGTGATATTTTCACCATTATTGGCAGACGAACTAAATCTAGAAAGAAATATAAAAAAGCATTTGAAAACTGGTTGTAAAAACAACAGAAATTCTTTCTGGTTTGGTAGCTGCATTAATGGTAAAGTACTAGAAACATTGCATTGATTCCGAAATTCCACGTATAAATCACTTGAATTCCAAGCAGCTAGGGTAATTATATTCTAAAAAGTGCCAATTCGATGAAAGACAAATAGTGAAATATGTTAGTGTGCTGAAAAGCAACATTAGTCTTTGAAACAGTCGTCCTTCGATAAAAAGAAAATAATAATAAATTGGCAAAATATTATATATTTATTCTTTTCTTAATATTCTTGTATTCTTCTGCGATTTTAATGGGTACTCTATAGGAATGCGTCAAATGCCGAGGAATTGCCTTCAAGTAATTTCACTGAATTTCTATCGAACTCAATAATTTTTAGAGTATTTATATAAATATTACAAAGAAAAGGTAACAAAATATTAAAGCATAAAGTTAAGTAGAACAATATATTGAAAAGGAATTATTACTCATAATAATAAGTAATAATGGTCTGTATAAAAGTACATTTGAGACTGCTATCTTAGAGACCGATGTCGTGTTAGTCTTTCGTAAACTTGTATATATAATGTTATATCGTATATCAGAGTACAGCACGCTCTCTTTATAAAATAACTGTGACAGAAAAGAACAAGAGAAAAAGTATTCAATTTTTCATAATATTGGTTTAAACTGTAGTGAAATGATCCGTGGGACAAGAGGGCTAAGAAGTCCGTAGTCCATAGTCACACTATGAAGGAGTGAGGTGAGAGCCGAGAAATGTTGCATACGTTAATTCCTAATGCTTCTTCCTTACAAGTGCATTGTTTAGTTCCAGGTAAAATGACACCTGATTGTTTTAAAAGAATTAACAAAATTGACTAATTGCAATTTCTCTGGAAAATCAACAAAATTTAGCAGAATTTTGTTATAAAGTACCTGCATGAAATGCGATTAGTCCAGAACTACATTTATGCTGACATAGCTGCTATATTAGGGGACACATCAAGAGTGCAAAAGTGGGGGGAGATGCTTGAAGGCAACCCAAGGTCTGGACTTCCTGCAACTGCCACTACCACATAAACCATTGATGGTGATAGATGACATGCGCGATGGACTATAAATTAAATAGCAAATACGAGAGAGTTAAGAATGTAGTTCTATATTTAAGAGATGAGGAATTGAGGAATTTGTATTGAGGTATTTTTCGATCTTCTTCTTCTTCTTCTTCTTCTTCTTCTTCTTCTTCTTCTTCTTCTTCTTCTTCTTCTTCTTCTTCTTCTTCTTCTTCTTCTTCTTCTTCTTCTTCTTCTTCTTCTTCTTCTTCTTCTTCTTCTTCTTCTTCTTCTTCAGGTCACTGCGTGTAATCGAACTCGCAATCGTGGGTTAGTAGCCCGCGTTCTTAACCACTACACCCACGGGCATATGGCGTCGTGGTTAAGAGCACGGAGTACTAACTCCAAGATTCCGATTCCGATTCCAAGCAGTTACCTGAATAATAATAATAATTATAATAATAATAATAATAATAATAATAATAATAAAAATAATAATAATAATAATAATAATAATAATAATAATAATAATAATAATAATATCGAAAAATACTTTAGGAATGAAAACCCAGGTTCGAAATTTCTCCAAGACACTTGATGACGGCTAAAGGGTATATCATCCGAAACGTTGTGTTAGCAACAAACAAGATAAGGACAAATATCTGTGAAATGTAAATATTGTAAATAGAGTTGAGAATATTATGCACAATGAATATTGGAACGACGAAGTTTTATGCCCTGTGGGTTTCACGTCTCTAACAGCTGATCAAAACGGCAGCATAGGAAGTCATAGGAAATTCTAATATTCCTTCAAGCAGATTCAGATTGTTTAGCAAATATGCTAGAACAGCAACACCGATAGATGAAGTGTGATGACCGATAGGGTGTCTATGTTGAAAATTAAACTCGTTTGGTAACATTCGATGAGAGTATATTGCCAAGCCTTTGAAAATTTGAGACGACCCTCATAAAATGGATTTCGATTTGAATCTAATACGATTATTCAAAAGCAATTGCGGTAGGTGTAGTTGCGGTGATACTGACGTTACTCATTTGCCCGTCTTCTCAAATTGATCACTTCTATATTGGCTTCAAACAAAACGCATTTGAATTTGCAAGTTATATAACGAAAGAACATAAAAGCGCATCAATACATAATGGATTTGATGTAAAACTCTATTATGTAATAATGCTATGTTGAAATGGATTCGTACACAAGTATAGAATGATTGAGATAGATCCTAAATTGCAATGTAATCGTAAACCTTCAAAATTATAACATCACATTGCCTCTGAAATTATCCAACATACAATAACCCCCAAAGAACAACGACTAAAATAGTTATAGAATATATATATATATA
>NC_068988.1:59163727-59166195 GCF_001194135.2 Octopus bimaculoides
AGAGAGAGAGAGAGAGAGAGAGAGAGAGAGAGAGAGAGAGAGAGAGAAAGAGAGAGGTAGAGACAGAGAGATAGAAGAATTAAGGAGGGGCAACAGAAAAATGAGACACAGTGAAATGAAAGAAGGAAAGTGAACATTAAGAGAAGGCTAGGAAATGTGACAGAGGGGGGAACGATTGAATGAAGAGTGGAATGAACGAAGTGTGAAAGGGCTGATAGAAAGAAGGAAAGAATATATACATACATACATATATATATATATGTACCCACACACACATAAATGAATGTGTAACAGTACAGATACAGAATCGATCCATTATGGCCGTTTCTAACGACTCCTTTAATTGATTAATGAAAACTTTACATCATTATAAAGAATAAACCTTTTTCCTCAGATGAATTCATGAACTTCAAAATAAAGGATATTCGAAAGGATTTAACATAGTTTAAAATCCACGGAGCAAAAATTTTTACTGTGATTCGGTTTCTATTTCAGTCTTATCTTTATATTTGAATACACTTCTTTATATATTTTAAATAATTTTTTTTTTATTTACCTGATATTTAGTACTTAATATTTAATTTAGTACTTAATATTTAGTACTTAATATTTAGTACTTAATATTTAGTACTTAATTTAGTACTTAATTTAGTACTTAATATTTAATATGTCTTATCGTTACCCTCCGTAATTAGTGCGTTTGTTCAGAGAAATATTTACTTTGATTTTGTTGCTATCTCTTTTACAAATCTCATACATCATTTTCACCCTAATAATAGTTACATTTATCTATATTTCTTTGAATTTTTAATTTCCTGATTACTTTTATATCTTAGAACATCTCTTTTTGTTATAATTTTATGTACCTTTTAATTATTTACGTATATTAATTTTTTATTTCTCGTATTGCTATAATATCTCTGCTTAGTTGTAGTAGATTCGTTTTATTCCCATGCAATTATTCGCAGTCATAGCTTAGGAATTTACCCTTATAATCCTTATTCCATTATCCTTCAAATCTTCCTTTTATTCTTATTATGGTAATTAGTAACAGTTGATCGGCTTTCCTTTCTTTCCTACTTTCTTTTTTCCTCTTTATCGACCCACGCTACTTTTACTTCTTTGTCATTACCCATTGCTTTGTTGACTTGTGGAGATAAAGTTTGTATATTGGTTCTATCACAGACGACCTTGATAATTTAGTAGGTGGACCTGACCACAGATCATTTTCTTACCTCTGGTCAGTAGACATTAAACAACATCTTAAGAAATAAACCTAGACTAATGCAGTCGCGCTCACCTTTCCTAAAACTATACTGCCCTCTAAATTACTCTGTTATGCTCAAATACACACTCTTCTGGTAAACCTATTTTGTCACCTGAAATAGAAGCAGAATCAATTAAAGATGTTAGAAACGCCCATAATGCATTGACTCTACTGTTACTCATATTTTATTCACCTGTCTCGGAATCTGCCCTTCGTAAATATTATGGACCTTATATTTAATGTAATGTACATATCTGAATGGCTCAAGAGCGGATTTGTTCACTCAGCTGGGTCTAATTGTCTACATGCACTGCAAGAATATCATTCGCCCGATATTTATATAGCAAGTTTTATATTTACATAATACTGATGTATGTGTATATTATTCCGACCTAACGAGGTGCCTCAATTTAAGTACTTAATTCAACTGAATCGTATATACACACACACGCGCACACACGCACACATATATACATATACATATATATACACACACAGAGAGGCTCGCGCACACACACACCCATACACACACACACACACACACACACACACACATATATATATATACACATGTATATACAAGTAACACTCTTATATCTATCAATTCATTCATATATGTGTGTGTATGTGTGTGAGTGAGTTTACGTGAATTTAAGCATGAATGTACAGTATATAGAAGCTGTGCTATCCAACGCTTTCCTTATTTTAACGGCTAGTTGTGAGATCAACAGTTGAATCTCCATAGTGAATTAGATATCCAGGCTCTCCTTTGACCCTTGGAGTCATAATTAAGTAGATTCATTGAGATGCAATGAAACAGCGTCGTTTCTTTCGTTTAGAGTTACATGTCATTCGATGGCCTCGTTAGCTTTTACGATCTGCCGTTTTTTAATCAAAAACCTTTCAATTACAGTAAATAGGAAACCTGATATTTACTTGTTGCACTTCAAACCTACACAAAATATACACGTGTATGTAAATATATGTGTACTGGTGTGTCTGCATACACTTGTGCGTTTGTGTGCGGCTTGCGAAATTCTATGGTTTATGTGCTAATTCAACATAATTTTAAAGCAAGTTTTAGACGTAGAGTACATTTGTAGATAATGAGATTCAATAATGAATGTTGAGTTAAATTTATTTATTGTATTTTTTTACGATGCCGGTACACGGATTAGTAGGTTGTTAAGCGGGAGTTTGT
>NC_068988.1:59166257-59169593 GCF_001194135.2 Octopus bimaculoides
ATATATATATATATATATATATATATATATATATACACACAATTTTATTGGTGCATGCGTGACTGTTTGGTAGGAAAAATACTCCCCGATCATGTGATTCATTCGGAAGCATCTTGGGAAATTCATTTCGCTAGTACCTACAAGAGACCAACGCTTTTTGAATATTTTTGGTAGGCAGAAACGGACACAAGCCCGTGTATTTATATATGTATATAAGCACAATGGATATATGTGCGTGTATATGTAAATGTAAATTCCTCTTTTACCGTCGAATCGCCATCCTGGTAAATTCCTTAGGAAAAAGACCCTCCCATACTCTCGTTGAAATATAGTGAGAAAATTCAAAAGATGATTTCTCGTTGTTGCGCTTCATGAAAGAAACCTCACGGATTCTGACAAAAGGCGAGAAATGGTAATGGGAAAAGAGAAATTTAATGAAGAGTTATAATTTACAATTGTGTAAGCTTTGCCCTCGAAACAAATAAAGGGAAAATTGTTCGTTATATGGTTTCAAGTAAATGTTTAGAGACGGAAGATACATTACAAATATACATCTAGGTGAGAAAGAAATGATCGTAGCACATCAATTTGTGAGAGTAATAAATACCTACTTTGTCTTAATTGAGTGATTGAAAATAACATTAGCCCCTAATTATTTATTACAAATCCCATTTGTTTAGTTGAACAACTGATCTCTCAGGTAAAATCTTCATCATTTTTGAACTCCAGACAATTAATAAATTATTTTCAAGTATAAAAAAATGATTTAACAGTTAAAAAGGGTAATAACTGGAAGAAGGTCAAGAGAGACAAAAGTTTCATATTGAATGCCATGCCTCCTCGTGTTACCTATATGGTCCTGCATAACATTGTAATATCAACAATTCTTTATGACTGAAATTTGATGGATGTCTTTTCGGTAACGTTTTGTTCCCGACTCCGACTAAAAAGTATACATCACTGCATTTAACTTCTTGCTTTGGTTCAACACTTCGTGATTGGCTACACACAGTAGTCTATGTTTGGGGATGGATTCTCATATCACATTGTATACTATTATTTAAAGTATATGTTCACTATTATAGGGAAATCACTTATCATTATTTGTTCTGGGTGTACACAGGAGAGGATCTGTAGCAAATCAGAGGGGAACATTTTGGCAAAGCTGAAAAATATTTGGATCAATGCTTCCCAAAGTGGGCGGTACCGCCGTCTTTGGGCCACTGTAAATATCCGGAGGTTTGGCGTTGGAGAAAAGTGGGTTGGTTAAAATAGGGCAATGAATGTAGATACAACAAAATAAGGATTAATTAGGTTACGTTTTATTTGTGAAACACTGTTGCTTTGAAATTTTCTGTATAAAACGGTCCATGTTGTGGTGGTGAAGAGGGGAGGCGCTAGAAATGTGGCTTCGTGCCAAGAGGGCAGCAGCCCGAAAATATTAGGAAACACTGATTTACATCATAAGAAACTCAATGACATGCCAAAACTTTTAGATAGTTTCCTGTCCGTGTATGCGTTTAATGATCAAAGTATGTTGAATGTGTGGTGGGATATTGAAGCAATTGTTCATAAGGAAATGTTAGACAACAATAAAAAAAAATTGCTTCTAAACTCTACTGTGATCAACGTCATCATTCGAAAGCGGCTTTGAAAAGAAATGATCCCTGCTTAGTCGACAGAAAGGGTGTCATCTTCCACTATGATAATGCTGGTTGTCACACACCTCGACTGACCAAAGATCTCTTGGAAGAGCTTGGTTCGGAAATATTACTTCGTGTTTCATATTCTACAGGACTTGCTCCTTTGTATTATCACTTGTTTCGGGGACGACAGAACCATTTGAATGGTGTTAAGTTGACATCAAGAGAAGAGGTTGAAAATTAGTTGGATTCATATTTGGCATCGAAACCTAAAGTTTTAAAAGCGTGACATTTATAAGCTTGATAAGAGATGGGATGAAGTTCTTGAAAGCAATGGAAATTATGTTAAAGAATATATCTTTATTGCCCACAGAGGGCTAAACATAGAGGGGACAAACAAGAAAAGACAAAGGGATTAAGTCGATTACATCGACCGCAGTGCGAAACTGTTACTTATTTAATCGACCTCGAAAGAATGAAAGCAAAATCGACCTCGGCGAAATTTGAACCCAGAACGTAACGGCAGGCGAAACACCGCTAAGCAATTCACCCGGCGGGCTAACGATTCTGCTACCTCGCCGCCTGTTAACGAATAAATATTCTTTTCTACTCTAAGCACAAGGCCCTAAATTTTGGGGGAAGGGCCCAGTCGATTACATTCACTCCAGTGTGTAACTGGTATTTATTTAATAGACCCCGAAGGATGAAAGACAAAGTCGACCTCGGCGGAAATTCAACTCAGAGCGTAAAGACCGACGAAATACGTCTAAGCATTTCGCTCGCCATTGTAATGGTCTGCTAGCTCACCGCCCATTAACGAATAAATATTGTCATATCATGGGCTTTTTGAATTTTAATAGCGACTCGAAAATCGGCCATAACCTTTGCACCGCCATGATACATACACCTCCACATGCAAGCACACACACACATACATACACACGCATACACACACATACACACACCTATATGGATGAATGTACTGATATAATAAAACACATATGTGCACGTGCTTTCAGGAAAGCAGTAAAATGGCCTACTATTATTGAATAGTACCTAGACTTTGTATACGGCTAATCTTCCATTTAATTATTCATATCTGAAACATCTATTTGCAGAAAAGTAGCACAACCGTGTTGCAGTTTATAATCATATCTATTATATTTAGCGTAATATCAGTAAAATATAATACGACTTAGTTATGTATCAGACGATATTGTAGAGCTTTTTCGTAAATCATATGTATCCTTTATGTACTCGTGCTGGAAATGATTTAAACTTATCATTGAAGTTTTCTCGTCAAATTTGTGAAATGCAATTCACATATTTATTCCAAATACTGAAGAGTGCAATATAATTGTATTTGTCTCATTTCCCCACACAACGATTGTTGTATACAGTCATAATCTGTTCCCATTATTGAATGTAAAATTATATATGAATATCAGGAAAATGGTGTCAACATGTGCGCGTGCGCGATATGCGTTAATGGGTACACACATAGACTCACTCATCCAGATATGCATATGCATGTATACGGATATATAAGTATGAATATATATATATACACACACACACACATATATATATATATATATATATATATATATATATATATATATTGTGTTGTGTCTGGGGAGAGTCATTTTCTTATTGTGCCTTAGAATTTAACACACTCACCGTTAAAATTTCC
>NC_068988.1:59169786-59172298 GCF_001194135.2 Octopus bimaculoides
CACTGCGTTCTGTTTTTGCTTTTGTTTGTTTTTGCGTATGTGTGTGTCTCAGTGTGTGTCTATGTATGCATGCATGTATGTATGTGTGTTCATGTGTGTGTATGTATGTATGTGTGTGTGCATATGCATATATGTATGTGTGTGTATGTATATATGTATGCATGTGTGTGTTTGCATGTATGTATGTATTCTGCATATTCCTGTGTTTGTGTGTTTTTTTTAATTTATTTATTTAATCTTGCAAACCAAATCCCAAAAACGAAATATATATATATATATATATATATATATTTATTCACACAGGCACACGCACCCATATACACACGCACATACACTCACACATTTTAATAATACTAAAACTCTAAGGATGTTTGTGTGTACGCGAAATATCTCACAAATAGTATATTTCATGTTAATTTTTTTTTTACCATATTTCTTTACATACTTACTTTCGGCAATGGAGCACAGATTTTTGTGACATTTAGACCTCTATTTATTAATGAAAACGAGTAAACACAATTTTTGTGTTTACTCGAGACGTCAACACATATACACAAATACAGATTACAGACAAATATAATAAATGTCATCACTTGTCAATCAACACAAACACACGTCCAATATCTCTGACATATACACACACATAGTCTTCGCACTTTATAAGGAAAAAAGAAAGGTGGATTTGTTGACGTACACACTATTTTAATCATTTAGAAATTGATCAACTGAATTAATTTTTAAAATGTAAGTTGCTCCTACAGTATTTATATTTTAGCTTTCTTTAAACAGACAATATTAATGGTTTTTTTCTAATTATTTTCAAGTTGGTAATTTCCGTATTTTTATTTATTTATTTATTTACTTTTGTTTTAAAGTGTAAGAGGAGAAAGTGAAAGTTGTATGTACGCCTATATGAAATGGACGTGTGTATGTGTGAAAGAGAGACAGAGAAAGACAGAGACAAAGAGTGAGAGTGAGTGAAGGGGCGTGTTGTAATGTATACGTGCATACATCAATACATATACGTACATCTTCTTATATGTACTGTGCATGTGTGTGTGTGTGCATGTGAGAAAGTGAGAGAGAGAGAAAGAGAGGGTGAGAGAGTGAGTGAGTGAACGTGTGTTCTCGTGTATGTGTAAATAGCACTTTCTCCGTCTCTCTCTCTCACACACACACGCGCATTTTACTTGCATGTTCAAACATCTTTAATTTTCTCCTCTCTCACTTTAAAACAAAAGTAAATGAATAAAAAGTTTTTAATGGGGAGGGGTGACAAAAATCCCGGCGGATCCGTAATGACAATTCTGAGAGTCAAAGTAAAAGATCTCCTCAACAGAATACCATTACAAATCTCTTTTGGAGTGCATTCAATGTATCTCAGCTCCAAAGATTTGGCTGCTTTTTCTAGCAAGGCCTGCCACCATGTAACAGCTATTTACGATAAGAGACCTGAAATACTTGTTATGTGGAAGCAAGGCAGGCAAGAAATGACAGCCAAACCTTCCCTTTTCCGAAGAAAGGAGCCGTTTATGCGTCATTTCGGTGTCACATTCGTTGAAAGCATGCAAAATAACCTGGAAAAAAAAAGCAATCATGAAACAAATCTCCGTTGCTGGAGAACTCAGAATTTCCAGGTGACCCAACGGTAATGAAAACATGTACACTAAAAGGGGCCATAATGTCCGAAAATTATTTTTCTAGAATGTTTAATACTGACTCGTCACTTTCGGCGATTTTCTTTGCCTTATCAGTTAAGCTAGTACGGCTTCGGCTCTCGCTCGCCATTGGTATATATGTTTTCGTCATCCAAATAATTGGATGATTTAGCGATTCACTAATGTGTATATATAAAAATTAATATGAAGTATCTTTCACTAAAAAGCAGAATTACAAATGTCACTAAATGCTACTAGTGTGTTAGACAACACCTACTTTACTAGAAATAAAATCTAAAATGTTCTAATGCTGCAGTTAACGCATTTGAATGAAGGCATATACTCTAGGGACCATAATCGTCCGAAAAGTGCCGATCGAATATAATGATAAGGCGACTGATAAGGAGACGGAAATTGCCGAGAGTGGGACGTCACTATTAGGCATTCCCAATCGGCACTTTTCCGATGACAATGGTCCCTGTTAATGTATGTTTTCATTCATGTGCTTTAACTACAGCGTTTTAGCTCTTATTTCTAGCAAAGTAGTTGTTGCCTAACAACCTAGTCACATTTAGTGACGCTTGTGATTATCCTTTCGGTTGAAAGATTGTAAAATGTTGTTCATATTAATTGTATATATACAAATAACGGAATCACAAAATCATCCAGTTATTTGGATGAGTAAAATATAAATAGTAATGGCGAAGCGAGCCAGTTGGCTTAACTGATAAGGCGATGGAAATTGCCGAAATGTAGGTGTTGTCATCTAACTACCTAGTTGCATTTAGTGACATTTGTACTTCTCTTTATCGTGAAGCATTGTAGCTTGGTGTTCATACTGAACATATATGTAT
>NC_068988.1:59172475-59174099 GCF_001194135.2 Octopus bimaculoides
TATATATATATATATATATATATATATATATATATGTGTGTGTGTGTGTGTGTGTGTGTGTGTGTATGTATGTATACACATTTGAAATGCGTATGCAGCATAACAGTGGAAAAAGCAGCTTTCTTCATAAGAAGAATGCATTGTTTGTTTCACCATTTCAAGAATGAATAATACATCAGTATAAATATAACATATATTGAAAAAAACTAGAATTATGTGTATGTATGCATAAAATATATGTATATATATATTTGCTACTTGCTATCTAATATAAAATGATAGATCTTCATTATTGGGTGATACAAACATAACTACACCATACATATGAAAATATACATACATATGTGTGTATGTGTGTGTGTGTGTGTGTGCATTTGTGCGGCTGTATACTACCGTGTTCAGGTTAGTGTTCGCGTGTGGATATACATTTAAGAAACTTTCGTGGACACATTACAATCTTTATATTGGCCACCAATATTTTTGTATAAAAACGTCATAAACATGTTCACAAAGTTTTTAAAAAAGATCAGATATATAGCGTAGGTTAAAATTTAATGGATAAAAAAAAAATCAAAGCATTAATTTAATTTATATATGAATCATATATCTTGAATCATCATCTAAAAATTCGTACACATTCCGTTATCATCATCATCATCATCATCATCATCATCATCATCATCATCATAGTCGTTGTCGTCGTCGTCGTCATCATCATCATCGTCGTTCTAATTATGTTTCTTACTCTTATTTCTGGTTTCGCTCAGGTTCGGTCTTATTCCTAGTAGGAATGTATATATTGTATGCACACAAATACATATGACGGCAACTATCATGTCCGTAAATGTATATACAATTATATACTAAAATATACCCATGTGAATATACATATCCATATATACATACGCGCATGTTTATTTACTTAAATTTATATTTGCAAGTGTGTATATTTGCAAGTGTGTATATGTGTATATATATATATATATATATATATATATATATATATATATATGTATGTATATAATAATGTGTGTGTGTGTGTGTGTGTACATGTGGAGCATTTAGTTATAAACAATAATAGAAAGGTCAGCTCGCACACGCGTCAACGCAGACAGCGACTGTACATATACATGAGCACCAACGTTCGGTGAATTTTTAAAACTGCACATATATATTGTGTGTGTGAGTCGAACATGTGAGTGGTTATAGTTAGTATGCTCTTGCATTTTTAGGTTTGTTTCCTCTATGTAAATAATCCTTAATTAGGTACGTTTAAAACCCACTTCGAAAAAAAGTTATATTTTCGTAAATATTTGTTAACCGCACGTTGAATTCCCCATATAATGGAGCCCCAATTAGAGTACAATTATGTGTAATATATAAAATGTTTTTATTATATTTTTGTGGAAATAACTGCGCATTGTAAGCAATACGGTGAATACGTTGAGAAAAGTGTAAAACTGTTTATGCGTATGTACAGACACACAGATGCACATACAAACATATATACATATATATCAATGAAGAGATATCTCATATATTTGTGTGTGTGCACGTGTCTGATTGTGAGGGTCTATGTCCGTGTGTGTGTGTGTGTGTGTGTGTGTGTGTGCGTGCGTGCGTA
>NC_068988.1:59174109-59179934 GCF_001194135.2 Octopus bimaculoides
TGCGTGCGTGCGTATATATATATATATATATATATATATATATATATGCAATATTTCTGTACGTGTACACTTATATGTATGTCCTTATTTTATGTATGTATATAGATATAGCATATGTAAATATATTTTAGAAAATTGTTGAAACACTATTACACGTATAAGGGAAATGTTTCCTTACGACAGAGTGGATTTAGAATAATATCTGTCAAAACGTAAGGATAATTACTCCAAGAGTGTCAATATTTGATAATTATGAAGCATTTCAATGGATTCACTGAATGCAGCACCGTCAAGATTTTCTAGTAAAGGATAATGTATGTAAGCATATTTTTCCAGAACAGGTATACTTCCTCCACCATACTTTCATGCCATGCGATCAGACGATGAAGAAATAATATATCGCTATGGAAAGATTCAGACAACAATTCTAAGATGCCAATGTTATTTCAGCAGGGGCAACAGGCTTACCAATGCTATACATAAGTACTCAGGAGTGAGAGAAGGTTGAGGCAGCAGTATATTATTTTAAAGGCATATCTCATATTCCAACTGGCGCAAGGAAATGCGCAGAATCTGATGTAAATTTCGGATGCTCCGTGTTCGGTTTTTGTATGAATCACATCCCCGTGATTACGCGTCACGATGCTCGACCGATTGGGCTAAACTCCCCCACTCCAAATTCCTCTGCAAATTTAAGATGTATAGAAATCTCGCTTTATGAGACGCTATCATATGTTAAATTCAAATTACGACAAACGTAAATAAACAAACGAAGTTTGCTTTTAGAGTCGTTGAGATGTGTAATCACGGGGATGTGAGTTGGAGTCCACAGCTAACCACCTACACTTTTTTCTGCAAAATAGGGGTAGTTTATCTTGTTCAGGTTGTATTATTAGCATTATCATGCGATTGAGAATTTAAAAATCACTTCTTTAACTTTCTAAGACATCTCAACACCTCTAAAAGCAAACTTCGTTTGTTTATTTACGTTTGTCGTAATTTGAATTTATATATATATATATATATATATATATATATATATATATTGTGATTATCACAGACTGATAACGGGTTACTACGTAGAAACCAGCTGCTGTGCATGTCACGTAAAGCTAGATATGCGAACGATGATTTCCGTTTGCAAATACTACTCAGAAACGCAGTGCGTCGTTAGCCAGCTAGAGGTGTCTTCCTGGGGTGATAAGACACACTAGCATTGTACACTATGGGCCTGCGAATAGTTATAAAGTCATCGTTGTTCACGTGGTATTTAAATTAGCAAATCAATTGTCGATTGTAATTTCAGAATGGAAAATTCAAGTGGAGCACAACATTGTTTATTGTCGTTCAGCAACCTCCATACGTCCTCACATATTCTTTAATACACATTTTTCCGACAACTACAAAACTCCAGAAATAACGAGATAAATGCAGATAAATGCATAGGCAAATGTTGGTTGCTAACACTTACAAGGACTGGCGTATTGATTTATGAACTTCCGTTGAAACACTTTAGTGATGTCACTATAAATTATGTATAAGTACATAATTATTTATATTACAGAGAGTTTCAGCTTTATATAGATAATATCTGAAACAAGCGGGAAAGTATAATGTAATTTTTGATTTAATAATTTATCTGTACGTTACACGCCATATACACATTATTATACACCTATCAAAGAGATTGGGTAGATTATTGTTCAGTCTCAAACTAAAATAAAACAATACGTATCTTTAGCTATTATTTTTCCCCACGAATTAGAGTCTTTGTATATATATTTGAATACAAATAGTTCTGAAAGATAATTTACATACAATAATTTATACCGAATATATAAATATTGATAGTAATAGGGGACTGATAAACGTAGTATTAAAACACTGTTATTGCTTATATACTAAAAACACATTACCCTGAACAAATCGTCACGTACGCCTAGCGTATATTATTGTGGTAATTCCATAACATTTCACAAACTGTTAACCGTATATAATTCTAACAACAAGACGTTAGAAATATTTCTTTTGTGTACGACGTTCGCAACACAAAATGTAGAATAGTGTAAACCCAGATATAGAAATTATTAGGACTTTAGCTTAAACCAGAATATCAGGTTGAACAATGAAGGAACCGTTAGTGAATTAACAGACAACCTATGGATAATCTTCAGATCAGGTCCCCCTTTCTCGCCATACCGGCTTCCTCACATCAGTCTCGTTGATTCTGAAGTTTGTTTAAGCATTACCTTCTTATAGACATTGTGTGAATCATCCGTACATATACCTAACACGGGCTCGCTGCAGACACTCACGCACTCGCACATATGCACACACAACACACACACACACACTCGCATACAGACACATGTTGACTGTATAGGCGAAGAGGTATATACATATATATATGTGTGTGTGTATGTCTGTGTGTGTGTGTGTGTGTGTGCGTGCGTGTATGTGTATGTATGTATATATATGTGTATGTCTGTGTGCAGAAGAAGAAGAAGAAGAAGAAGAAGAAGAAGAAGAAGAAGAAGAAGAAGAAGAAGAAGAAGAAGAAGAAGAAGAAGAAGAAGAAGAAAAGGCGAAGAAGAAGAAGAAAAAGAAGAAGAAAAGCAACAACAAAAGCAAGAATTACAAGTGAGAAGACGAGAATCAAAAACGATATCAGTTTTATCCCCCCCGACCTCTAAGAATAGGTGTTGCTTTCAAATCCAAACTAATTCCTGTTAAAGAAATATCTGTGTAGTGACAGCACACACCATTGATTAAATTCTGTTAGTTATGTCAGACAGTGCTGTCTCGAAGTACTATCAAATAATTTAACGATAGTCTTCGTAGTTTCTACCAGTGCATTTGCGCGTATATTTTCTCATATATTTCGAGTTTAGACTGTTGAACAATCTGTATATATTACACCAAAATATATTGCAAATGTATTGGGAATTATATATGCGTTCTTCTTTCCTCTAATGATTCGTTGTGGACAGATTGGACATTGATCTAAATCACACAAAATTAAACATCAGCAAGTATGGAAGCGAAAGTATTCTAAATGTGAATAGTAGCAATTTTATCAATTCGCTTCAAACAGAAAGTTCTAATATTTCTACGTATGCGTGATGATAAGTATCAACTACCTGTGTGAGTAATGAACAGGTCTCCTCTATGAGATGTGATTATCAATTGAAAAAATTAATTTATATGTCAAGTGCAATTTCTCCGACACGGATTTAATGTTAAATAATATTCAAAACAACATTGCGGCTATTATTCACTTGACACTTCTTATTGCGATGTTTTGAGACAAAACTTCAAAACTTATGCACAAATACAATAAAACTGAAGAACGCGCCTCCATATTTGCTTGCATCTATCTATCTATCTATCTATCTATCTATCTATCTATCTATCTATCTATCTATCTATCTATCTATCTATCTCTCTATCTACCTATCTATGTCTCTCTCTCTCTGTCTGCTTGTCTGCCAGTCTGTGACTTTCTTGCTGTCTGTCTATTTTTCTTTATATACATCTCACTTTGTGTGCTTGTACACACACACACACACACACACACACACACAGAGACGCACATATATTTACATATATTAAGTGAAACTGAACGGTCTCACTCCAGCACACACGTTTCACCTCATGGATCTACGCAGTACCAATTAGAATGGAATCAGCCACGATCTCTAAGTCTTTGGTAGCTTTTTCACTCGCTCTTTCAAATTAAGCATCATCAGCAAGTACTGGCTGCAATTTGTGGACAATGTCACAAATGTATATACACACAACTATCCACTTCGCTCCATGAGAAAACTTAAACACAGGGTCCCACGAATCATAACTACATTTATAAGAATAAAGTAACGAATTAGTCGAAAATTGAAACGGCTAAAATATTTTCAGCTGCATCCATCCCAATCAAATGATAAGGCATAACTAGAATCAAAGTTGCATGGTTCAGTAGTTAGAGTGCCCGGCTCACAAATATTAGGTAGTGAATTCGATTCTCGCCCAGAGAATCGAATCTTGCGCAAAACACTTTATTTCACACTACTCAAGTTCACTCAGCTGTAGAAATAAGTTGCAACGTTACCGATGCCAAACTGTATCGGTCTTTGCTTTTCCTTTTGATAACATCAGTGAAGAGGAGAGGCTAATATGCATGAACGACTGCTGATCTTCCATAAACGACTTTGCTCGGATTTCTACCTCGGAGGGGATATTTCTAGGTGTAATCCTATGGTCATTAATTACCGAAGGGGATCTATATCCTTTTCACTAGAATCAAAGAAACACAGTCATTAAATCTACATAAAGACTGTCCTCGAGTGTCAAAGGAAATGTTTCTCCTCGTAAATCAAACTTAATAAGGTCATTGCATCATGTATTTAACATCTGAATGATGAAGATAAAACTCTGCATATTAGTGTAGATGACAAGGTTTAGATTCTGCAGAAGCAGTACCGCTTTACTTTTACCAATCATAACGTGGTTCGTATGGACAACCACCCAGAACACACTGTCCGATATATCATTTGACTTCCTGGTTACCATAGTAGCTCCAAAAACAATTACTCAGCCGCTGAATTCCTGAAAGATTGCTGGAGAAAATCTTTGAATAATTGCTATATTCCCCTTACATTCCTGTACCTGTCGATTGTCGCAATCTTCAAAGAAGGATGTGAGTTATCGGCTGTTCATACTCACATCTTATATCATCAAAATATTTAAGAAAGCGGTAAGATTTCGTGTAACTCATTTTCTGGAAAGTAACAGCCTACATGTTCTGAAACAGTATAGTTCCGCAGTATACTTCCTGGCTGAAACAGCTCCCGCATCACGTTAATGACATACTAAACGCACCGAGGGGGAGCTCTAATGCTGACGTCATATATATATTTACTTCAGCAAGGCCGTCGACAAGATTAACCACAGCATCTTATTAAAAAAAGCAGCCAGCACTGGAGCCCGATGAAAAGTATTAAAGATGATTGAACACTTGCTGGGTTAAAGAACCCAGGATATGTCAATCAAAGCTCAGCAAATCCATCAGTTGCCTCTCACCACCAAAAAAATATAGTATATTGCGCTAACTCATTTGTATTATGATGATGTCATTGGCGTCAACATAGGCCGCAACATACAAAATTTTGTCGGGGAATCTAAGCTTCAGCATATTGTCGACAGTGTAGGATATCAGACCATCTCCAATCAATTTACTTGCTGTTATCTGATGGCTGGAAAGCACAATGTGCAGCTAAACCGGTATACATTTAGCCCAGTTCGGTAAAAGGTTGAATTTTACCTTTCAAACACCTTTTCCTTGCGGGAAACTCCTTTCTGTGTTATCAAGCTTTATTTCATCCAATATACCGTGTGCTATGTCTTTTGTATGATGGGAGAAATACGCAAGTAGCATTGTTTAAATTATGTTATGTTGCTATGGACGGTAAAATTCAAGCAACGCTTCGGCTCCTTGTCAACTGACTACGTCAAAAATGAACGGCTCACATCACAATAGAAAGTCAAAATTAGTGTTGCATGATTAGCCGTGGTATGCTTCAAAACATGCAAAGTCTCAAAAGCGAACAAACTAATCTTATAACATACAAACGACTCCCGCGTGAATAACTCAAATGAACTCCACAAAAAGCAAAAAAAACGGATATGCCTCTGCAAACAATAATTCTTTTCACGGATGGGCTATGGTGCCTAAAATACGATTGTATTATGAAAAATCATGAAATGTTTCTTTCCATGTGGTCCTATTAATTACTTATGGCAGAATACATACACACAGACGTATATATATA
>NC_068988.1:59180082-59183143 GCF_001194135.2 Octopus bimaculoides
ATATATGTATATATATATCTGTAAAAATATGTGACACTTATTCGGTAGCCATGATAAAACTCCGCGTTTCGGATGCCAGGGTGGGAGCCCACGCCAACAATTCTTCAGTTATACGGCCATTGAAAATTCCTGTGAAAAATGACCGTTAAAACAATGAGAAATTGCTGTGTAGTGACAAGATCAAAACGCGTCTAAAACTGCGTGTATTATCGCATGCATGCATATATCTCTATATAGGCATGCATATATCTATATACGCACGCTCCCGTAGACACGCGTTGTTATAATGAATCGTATCATCATTAGTTGAGTTATAAGAGTTGTTATTATTATTACTACTACTACTGGCATATCAGATTTTCTCAGGGTATCTGGGCTCAGTTGTAATAAGGTGCGTGTATGTTGATTGCATTTCCATTTGCAGATAACCTGGATATTCTAGCCGAGATGTTATTAACAAGTCCCCTAATTATTGTTGGTGATTGATTAGATCCAACGTTGATGTATTTTAGGTTCTCATTAGGTTTATGAAACGGTTCGTGTAAACCTGTAAGCAAATCAAAAGTAGCATCTAAAAAGTTGACTCTACGGTATTCATTGATTATGGTGACGGATAGTCCATTATTGAAAAAAAAAACTTGGAGATGTTTTGTACTTTTCGCGCTGTACTTTACTACATTTATGTAGGAAGAATAATGTGTTATCTCTGTATAGCCTTCCATTCAACCCAGGAATATATAATTGTATCTGCGTTAGGATGTAAATTCCTACAAGGTCAGTTACTTCTGCAGAATCAAGTGATCCCATAGCTATGTAAGAAGATTGAAAGAACAGGCAAAATTACAAAATACTATCGCGTATCAGTATCGTCAAGTACCAGCGGATACAGAGGTGCTGAGCCAATTGTAGTAGTTTCTAAAAAATATGTTCCATTTTCTCGTAATGAAATTCGTTTCTGTAAACGCTACGATTACTTGCGGATTTCAACATGTATATTCAGTAATGGGGACGTCCTACTGTAGTCGACATCCGAAGAGGAACTTTGTATGTATGTTTGTATGTATGTATGTATGTATGTATGTATGTATGTATGTATGCATGTATCAATGCATATACGTGCAGGTGCATGTGTGCATCTATAAGCATTTTACAATATATGTAATAATTTATTCTTTAATATTTCTGATTGTGGCACTTAATAATATATATATATCACTTTTACTTCTTATATTTTATACGTAAAGACATAAATAATAAGATTTCAATTTCTTTACACTCTAGATACCTACGACCACCCTCAGATAGAATCCTACTATAATGCAACAGTATCCGTTAAAAGTGCACAGCTGTAAACTTTGTCGTACAGTTATATATGTGAGTGCGTGCGTGTATGTGTGTGCATGTGTGCTGTGTGTGTGTTTGTATGTGTGTGTGTGCACGTGTGTTTCAAAACGTCGTTGATATTGACATTAAAATGATCAATAAACCTTATTAACGAGTTAAATGAGATCAATGATATCTGAATGTTTTGTATTAAAGGAATACATCATCATTTTTAATAAATGATGACATGTATTGTTAATCTTATATTAAATCGTTTGTGTATAAGTTTGCACATCGGTAAGCGACTGAAACCTAACAAATAATCGACGTTACTGATTCATTTTCCTCAATACCCTTAATCTTATTGAAGATTGGATACACATATAGTTGCTGACATTAATATGTCTGAACAAAGATAAACTGTCATTAAATACTTGATATTAAGAATTGTATTAAATTTATAATCACTTGATATATAATTTCATGGATTATGTGTTTAAGAGATACCAAGCTGCAAAGAATTTCTACATATTTAGACGAGTCTTTCTGTCTCTGTGTGTGTACAGACAAAATACGCGCGTGCACACATGCACACACACACACACACACACACACATACACACATAGATACGCACGCACACACACACACACACACACACACACACACACACACATAGATACGCACAAACACACACATACACAAACATACACGGACACACAGACACAGAGAGGGAGAGACACACACATACATACTTACGCACAGACACACAAATACACACACAAATACAGTCGGACACACACATATGTAACGTATTTTTCTATGTATCATGCAAGGTTTTATAATTTAGACAAAACACTACTCTGCGTGCAATGTAGCCTCAATAGAATGTTAGACCAATTGTCAAAAATTAGGTAACCCCCTCATGTCAGTAATTCGTAGTGATAATAAAATATTAAAAATCAGAAAAATTTCATTGTCTGGTAATAGAGGAATACGAATAGTCTTTTTTTTAAAAACTTTATTTCGGCATTTATGTGGGAATGTAGTATCTAATTATACTTCGCACACTAATTTGTATAACTTACATCTGAGACGTGTTATATTATTTAATAAGTTACTTGTAGGATATATAATTAGGTATCAAGATGAAAATATTTCTCTTCGACGGTCAGGGTTATATAAAACATCGATATTGTTACTCGAAATTCTGTTTTACGTCCGGTATGGGTATTTTTTTCGTCAATATATGAACCAAAATACAGTACCCCTGAAGGAAGATAAAGTTAAAATATTGTTGTCGCGGAACGTAGTTTCTTTTACAAATATTTTTTTTTATTTCATAATTTGTATGACACATTGCTAACTAGTAATTTTTTGGAGAAACAAATTTAAAATACATACATGAAATATATTTCAAGTGATTGCATAGGGAAAAAATATCTAATTTATGCACATAAATAGAACGTTCTTTTAACATGCAAAATCGTAAAATAAATTTCATTACAGTCTGTTAAAACATGTTAATTTAGGTTTCAACATTGTAAAATAGGTGTATGTTCTATTCAATTCTGATCTTTATATGCCCGGAAATACAATATACATACATATACATACATATACATACACGCATATATATATACATACATATACATACACGCATATATATATACATACATATCTAAATACATACATATCTAAATACCTGCGTATATATATATATATATATATATATATATA
>NC_068988.1:59183153-59193230 GCF_001194135.2 Octopus bimaculoides
TATATATATATATATATATATATGCATATATATATATATATGTGTGTATGAGTGTGAGTGCGTGTGTTTGTGTGTGTTTGTGGATAGATAGACAGATAGATAGATATAGATATACACGTATATGTATATATATATGCATATAGGGATGTGTGTGTTTATGCGTAGATGTTGAGATAAATTTCATAGAGAAATCAACATATCCAATACGTCTATCAATTAGATATGTTACATGCTCCACTTTTAATGAAAATTACGTTTCATTGATTATCAAATATTTACTAAATAGTTGAGAATGCTTCTTATAACAGACCAAACGCTCAAAGCAGATTTTTCTATGCTGTCTGTTAATAATGACTCAGATTATGACTTCGCATGAGTAAAAGATAGGAATATTAAATAATTCACTTAATCAAGTATGATTTCTTTTTCCATCTCCCCGCAAATACAGAAAAAGGAACGAGGAAACGATATGACTTCTAATAAAACAATTGAGCTCACAGTAAACAGATTTCTAATAACATTAGTCTTGAAAATCGTTGTCAATTCCGTTTCAGGCGTCTTAAAAACTCTATACAAATGATGTCAGTTGTAGATTCCGTCGACGACATTAAATTAAAATCTAAAATATATTTCGAATGTTGTCGTACAGGGTACTCAGTATGTAGTCCAGATGGTTTTAACATCAATTAATTTAGTCTTTAAGATGTATATTTAACAACGCATGTATGCTTTCATTTAATCATTCAGTAACTACCTACAAGAACAAGGTAACTGACACAGCATTAGAAAGTTATTAACACTCAGTCGTTCTTCGTAAAATTTTGCTGACGGGATCTGCGAAAAACATGTTGGATTTAATGTACCAGTTCCAAGTAATCAAAATAAACTTTTAATGAGACAATTCCTACTGCACACTTTTGCCCCTCTCTCTTACACACTGTTCGCAAGCTTATGCGTGATGGATGCAATTAATAATGTTATGATTATACAATATACTACACAGTCACATATTTAATGTATATAACTTGGTGTAAAATTGATACTTGCGTAGTTATATATTTTCATCTACGATTGTAACCTCCTATTTTATACGCGGTAGTGCTGAAAGATTCCTAACTTTTAAGAAGTCACGAAAGACCTGGTCTATGACCCAAACTTTCGAGGTCTTTTAAGAAAAACTGCAATAAGTGAGTGAACCAGGAGAGGAATATGTTGAATAAAATCAAAATTAACTGACCCACCTGTATTTTCTTTTGCTCAAAGCCAGGAACATTACTGAGCACCCCCCTTTATGTGTGTCTATGCGTGTGTGTGTACATGTGGCAGCGCATGCGGGTGTGTGTGACCGTTTGTGCGCATGCGCGTTCGTGTGTACTTGTACGTGTGTCTGTACGTGTGTGTGTGTATGTGTGTGAGTGCGTAAGGTGTGTTTGTGTATATGTGTGCGTATGTCTGTCTGTACGCATGCTTTGATTTATCTTCCTTTCCCCATTCTCTTTTGATCGACGTATGCGCACTTTTATTACTTTACTTTCCACAAACGTTTATGCACTGCGTTGTGCGCAAATTCCACCGTCGTAGGCGTGACCCTTTGCCAGTTTGACACTGCTATCGAAGCAGCTACGAAATAGACTAGCCAATATCTACTATATGTATATATATATATATATACGAGTTCCCCTATTCTTGCCTGATTGTAAGTATTTTTATGCATGTGTTTGAGTCATTTCATGCGTGTGTGTGCGTGCGTATGTGTCTGTATACATATTTTGTAGTTCTGAAATTTCCATGCCGTGTCAATTTTGTGAAATGTTCATGCACAACATATCGCGTAACCACAGTTTCCTCACGTGTAGTGCATCATGTAGGTTACTTCAGCTTGTTTATTTCTCTTCAGATTCTACATATTTTCATGCTACAGATCGTATATATTATACAAACGTGGTTAACTGTTCGTTTTAATGAGATAATCGTAGACGCATAGGTAGCCGAATCCTTAAGGCATATTTCTCTGTAATAATGACGTTTTAGCCTCCTGCGTGTTACTTTGAACAGGTGGCTTTGCCATGAACTTGACGTTTCTACACAGTCGACTAAACTTAGTGAGAGAAACTAGGATGGAAGAAAATATTTCGAAGGCATTTTCATGTAATGTATCTACACTTCAAAGCACAATGTCACTAATTTTCCTTAAGAATTACATTAAGTTGCCTCCTGTCTATGGAAAATTACTTGCACATTTAATGAGAATACAGGTTCAATGATCGAAGAATTGGAACACGCATTGCCGCAACCAATGTAGATCCATTTACATATAGAGAAATAATAATCTCAATTATATCTAAGTGACAACATAGAGTGAATTTACACAGTTGATAATTATAAATAATGGAATTCCACACGTCACGTCATAAGTGTTGCTCTACATAACACATCAAAATTTCTTCATAAGCGTTTGGAATGCTTTCTTATAATGAGGAACTTGGTACTAGCGTCAGCCTATTTCAATTATTACCAGGTTGACACAAACACCAAATTACTCATTATATCAGAACAGAGGTCGGTCAGGCAGTTTTCTGGATCTTAATTATTATTGTTTTTCATTTTCATTTTCTTTGTATGTATGTCTCACAGCATAGGCAGCTCGAGGTGTCCGAAGAGATACTTCCTTTTTTTTGTTTTTTAAAAGAAGATATTTTTTCCTACAGATCTTCTCTCTCTCATACACTTTCTATACATACTCAAATACAAGCACACCCGAATGTGTTTGTGTTTTCACGTGTTTGTTAGTAGGAATAAGTAAATTAATTTCAGCACACTTTGTGCATGTCTTTGTTTTCTTGTTTTTTTTTTATTCTTTGCCTTTGAGCTAATGTGTGACTATATTCGTTCATGTTTAATTACTGATTTTCGATGACAAGACGGTCACAGATTGCGTCGATATTGTATACACGTATATAATATTAGAAATTCTAATGGAATCTGTCACCTCGCTGACATCAATACATAACGTTACTATCTTTAGTGACACTAATTCTCCTAAACGCATTTATAGATGTTGATTTGCCGTTCTACCTTACGAGAGACAAATTTAAATATATGTGATATATTAATCGAAATAACTGAATTTCAGTACAACGTCTTTGGTATTGATTATATGGGAAAACAAGACGGGCTCATAAAAATATTAAAAATAACTGCTTTTAATACTAATGCTAAAACTCTCAGAAGCTTAAGATATTTGTTCTTTGGAAAGAACTGCAATGAGTATGGTAACTACAGTTAAATTTAAACAACAAAGTCTAAAATATTTACCTCGTCAAATACAAAATGTATGAATTATAACGCGTTGCTCTCACAGTAGAGAATGAAGGGTGTTTAAGGGTGGCGATCTATTAAAAACTCCGCAATAAAAACTGGGAAAAAATATATCATAAAGCAGATTATAATAAATAACCACCACAAATAATATGGCGGGAAAGTAACAATAAAATAATATTGATTCTGGCTTCTAAGTAGTTGACATGAACTAATATATTACTGAATCTTGATATTGGAATTCGTGCCAGATCTATTTAATGCTGACAGAAACGAGAAACTAGAGATACCCAAGGAAAATGTCTTAAAAAATAAGAACAGAATACTATTTTGGGATATCGAATACTCATAAAAAGGAAAACTATTTCTAATGCACAAATATTGTACTCAAAGAATAGCAGCAACAAGAAGAGTAACAACAACAGCAACAGCCAAAGCAACAAGCTGTGTCTTAAATTTAGATTTGAATTCAATTTTCCTCTCATTGAAATTATAATCTCAATTCATCCCTCTCACTCTCTCTCTCTCTCTCTCTCTCTCTCTCTCTTTCTCTCTCTCTCTCTCTCTCTCTCTCTCTCTCTCTCTCTTTCTCTCAGTCTCTCTCTCTCTCTCTCTCTCTCTCTTTCTCTCTCTCTCTCTCTCTTTCTCTCTCTCTCTCTCTTTCTATCTCTCCCCGACTCACTCTCTGCAAAACACATGGTTCAATTGCTACTAACAGGAGGTAGGGTGTTTATTTACACTTAGGACGTCCTATCGTGGGAATCGTAAGGTAATATCTTCGCATTTTTCATGCTTAAATTTAGATTTGAATTTAATTTTCCTGTCCTAATATTTAATTAATTTCCAGTTAGAAACAGTTCTCCGTCTTCACACATCTGTACGCTGGACAAAACTCACCCACCCCCTATCAGCAACCAACAGCATCCTTTTTACCAACTAGACAGCTATTTGGAAAATGAGCCAAGCTCTGTGAATGGCCGTGAGGATAACGCTTCAGTGCACATATATGGCTAGACGGCCAAAGTAGGCCCCTTGCTACCTCCAGGTCACTGTAGGGAAAATATTGTCCCTGTAACACCACTCCGGGGCCTATGAGTCCCTTCAGACTTGGTCGGCAACCACTCTTGAAAAGGTGACTTAATAAAAACACCGATGGATGTGCCACCAATATTCTCAGGAGTAAAAATGTCAAATACAAAGGTATAAAACAATAGATTGAACGAGACTGGCGCTACAAACAGTATACAAGATGATAGGTGTGGAATCCTGGTGCCATGTCTCACAATCGACCTTGGGATGGTGTCACTATAAGAAATACTGGTGATTGCACAACCTTACAAATGCTACCTCGAAATGAGTGATGCCAAAATTAAATAATAACCGCAAATGTGCTATCGGGACTGGAACTGTTTACCATGAGCTGTCACCCACGACAGGCAGGGAGTTTTTTTGATCTAGCTTCGGCAAACTGTCATCAAGCTATTGATCAGGACCAAAATCGCAGTCAAGTGTTGAAAGAAAAAGAAAAGGCATGAAATGGGGAAAAAGAAGTAAACAAAATAGTAATAGAATGGTGGCTGAGAAGTGAACGAAATAAAAGAGGTTTCATAAATCTAATGAACAGAAAATGGGATGAAAAGGAGATTTTGAAGTATCGGCTTAGTGACTGATTGACCAAGAAAGAGAAATCCGTAGGAACGACTGGATTCTGGTATAGAGATTGAAGAAATTCAGAGAAACAGTAAAACACAGTAGAAGGAGAATGAAACAGCAGTAGCCGAAAGCAGTGATGAAGGAGTAAGAGTTGAAGAAACCGAAACAAATGAAAACCGTAGAGCACCAGAGAATACTGAAAAAGAAACTAATGAAGACGATCTGGATGGACGAGTGACAGCAAGTATAGCACATGACTTGATTGATGAAGATGAGAATTTAGAAACGTTGCGAGGTAGAGTGACCGAGAGAAACAAAGAAATCCCACCATGTGTAAGTTATATGGACAGAAAATAATTGAGGAAAGTCATATGCAAAGTCAATGACGTTTTAAGCTTGATTAAAGCAGAAAACATATTGCCGTAGCTAACATAGTAGGTTACAAGCGAAAAACTGAACATCCAAAAGTAAATGAACAGAAAGATACAAACTGGAGGAAAAGAATACGAACGAAGCTACACAGGCATAGAGAACTGTACCATGTTGCAGTGGGTAAATTGACAAGTCTTAGAAGTAATTCTTGTTCAGTTGACATGAGAGGTAAGTGCATGTGGGCTTAGCTGAAACGGTTTGTAATAAGAATTTAAGCTCTAATATTCTACATAATGTGCAACCAAGAAACTATGTCGTTGCTAGCTTCCATTCAGTATTTGACACAATCATCAGATTGGTAGATATATTTTATCTATATAATGAACTATATTTGCACAAAGACACAAATACAATAAATATGTAATGATCCAGAATGGGAAGAAAGAAACATTTTCTTTGTTTTGTTAAGACCGTTAGGTGTATTCACTTCATAATCAAAATAGATTATCTTTTAGCTAACTTTATTGAGGGTGCCTTCTTTTTTTGCTTTTTAGTTAACACAAGCAGAATATTATTACCAGTAAAAATCACTACGGATATAATTTATTCTTTTGCCAAACTATCAATATCTTTGTTCAGAAGTAAATACATTGCAAACATTTGAAAATAGTAATCCATTCGTTGGTATATTAAAGGGTACGTGTGTACAGAATAATTTATTTGTACGTTGAATTATCCATGTATGCTGAAATAAATTTTTAAACGGCAGTAAAAGAAATATGTTTGCTTAAGAAATGACTCAAGAGTTTCTAATAAATTATATAAATGTAAATAATGTCACTTGATTTTTTTCATAGTATAAAAGAAGAAAATCATGTATGCAGATACAAAAAAAATTAAGCTATACAAATGACTTGTATACAATAAATGATTTACAAAATGGAATATTGTTACTGAGATTATGTTTCAATGAATTGGGAACATTAGCTTATCAGCATATATTTTCTTGTCATGTGATTAGTTTGGGTTCTAACAAAATATTTAGCGTACTCTGGAATCTATGCACCTCAGTCAAGTATATCTAATCGTGGATAAGTATTATTAATTTTCCCGAACTCAGCTACTATTTGTTTTCCTTTTTTTCTTCATATATGCTCCAAATCTCTCGTGATATTGTTTTGAAAATTTTACATGTTTCACTTCTGTTCCATTTCACTAGTTTCGTTAGGTTTCTGAGTACGATATAGTCTCTTCTAGCCTTATGTAAAAGGCAACTCGTTAAAGAATCTGCACAGCATAGGTAAAGTGGTATTTAATAACGTGACTAGGTAATTCAGACAGAAAAAAGCAAAATATTTAATCTATCACTCATCTCATTTATGAAAAGCATCTCATATTTAATAATTCGATTGTTATAGTATTATATTTTGAAATGCAAAATATCTGAATTCAAAATATGTTGTTATTACCCTCTATGTACAGATTTTACAAATACAAACAGCTTCAAGCAATTAGATTCTGTATATACTATAGCAAACACGCATATGATTTATTTCAATAATATTTTATGAAGCATTCAGTAATATCCTAATTAAAATTATTCTTAAGTTATTTATATAAATAGGGATCAGTATAAGTATATAATATGATCTCACCTCCAGCAGTTTCATTGACACCAGGAATATCTTCACGCCACAATACAAGTGTGATTCGGGTATAAGTGAAAGCCATGAGACAAAATGGTAGGAAATAGAGTGCAATGAATAAAAACATCTGATATATAAACTGCGATCTTTGTGTCCAGCTTGGTCTGCAGGACACTAACCATTTCACGTAGTTGTATCTCATTGGAAGGCTTCGATATGTTCGTGCTGTTACCAGATCGGGTGACGCCACGCACGCGGACAACAGCCAGATCGTAAGAATGATGTTACGGGCCCGCGATGCTGTGCTCTTGAAAGAAAGTGGATGACATATGGCATACCAGCGCTCAATAGATATGGCACTAAGCGTTAATACAGAAACTGCAACTGACACAGTCTGGAAAATAAAAGAAAGAAAAATAGATTAATGCACTTTAAACGTTTCAAAGGTTGCTCAGTAGACATTTGTATCAATTTATTACAGAACTTCAAATATGTAAAGAATGTTGTCAAATTGCTGTCTAAATATTTTGGAATACTGATCCTGTTCTATTTTCATCAATAGCTTTCAAATATCCCTACCTCAGAACCACGAATTACCATATCACATCACAAGTCAATGTTTCGCCATAAAATACATTAACGCCTATGCAAATTTGACTCGAAAAATCAGCTAGAGATGATGAACTATCGTTCGAAAAACCTTATGGAATGCCTTGCGACGTGATGTCATTGAAGCGTCTGGAGATGTTTGTCCAAGTATATAAAATCTGGCGAATTGAACATTAGGAGAGAGGACCACCGCGCGGTTAAGAAGGGACAATGATACTTTTCTTAATGCGTTCATTTCCTGCCGTATACTGATTTATCTTATTTAATGCTGTTTCGTGTTCAACAAAAGGTCAATAAACCTTATTGCAATGCAGAATCACGGGCAATATCATATATTATTTGGTCCTTTTCTTTCGTCTTCGTGAACTATGAGTTACTTTCATATTATCTGGTACATCATATGATACATGAAGCTTACATGCTCGTCACACGATAAATGTTCCATGAAATATATATATATATATATATATATATTCTCTAAGAGAAAATGTTTCTCTGAAAATCAGAAAATATTCATGAAAGTTAAGCGTGTTTCGCTAGAATGCATGATAATTGTTTTTCTGCAAAGAATAATCACGCATAGAATAATCACGCAGTGTATGCTAAGTTCTCTAAAATTAACAAGCATTAAAATAACTATGTGCCTGAACGTTAGATATTCAAATAAACATTACAGTAAAAATAGAGGATGCCTTTGGGACAAACACTACGATGAAAATAGATATAGTAAAAACTTTGAACTGTTCTCACGAGATCATTTTTGCAAGTTGGAAAGACTTTAGTTTACTTCTTTTGGAGCATAACTTGTCCATATAATCAAAAGTATATTACATTGGAAAATTGGTAATATATATAGATGTTTGTGTGTGTATGTGTGTATGTGTATTTCGTAAAAGTTGTAGAAATATGATATAATATATTTACGTCTTTACATCCACTTTTTTATTCGAGGATGCATCATAGTAAATGTCATGAAGACTACGACCAACCTCAATGACAATCTGTACATAGATCTTCTAGGGGATTTCAACCTCTCTTATGTTCAATGGCCTCAGAGTCGCCTTTTCTGATGTATGCCACTGCATGCATTAAGCATACAGAATTTCTGCTTGACCTCACAAACATGCTCTTTATGGAGTAAATAGTGTTCCAGCAAACAAGGGCGAAAAATATCCAGGACTTCTGCTTCACAAACAACACGTCACCCATCTATAATGTTAAGATGACACCAACGATTTTCGTGGACCACAATTTAATTGAGCTATCAATGTACAGTCTGCAGAGGTCTACAGACAAGCAGGCTACTAGAAGTACCCAATTTCCCTCCAGCCTGAACTTTCACAAATCTGTTTGGAATGGTATCGAGAAAGAACTCATTGGACAAAACTGGTCTGCCAATCTTTCTACGCAAGATATTGAGGCAAAGTTACAACACTTTATGACAATCATGTATGACATATGCAGTAAGCTCACTCCAGAGAAAATGCCAAGCCAGCAGAAAGATACAATATACAGGGTTAGGAGGATTATAATGAGACGACGAGCAAAAATTTCAAATCTCTTAAATGGGCCGGTAAAGAATAACAGACGATCCTATCACGAACAATCATTGCTCGAGATCGAAAATGAATTCAACACTCTAATGAAAAACAGAGGGTAGAAAGAGAAGTCGCAAGAACGATATTCTGGAGCGGCAAACCCAGAATTACATACGGTGCGGCATCTTGGGATTGATATGAGCAACAATGCCTCATTCCACATGCATATGACCAAGATGGTGACAGTGTACAGACGAATGACTGGATGGATTGTGAGAACCTTCAGAACAAAAGACGAGGAAGCTATGGAGGACATTTTCTCAGCCGACTGGACGACACTTATCAATTGTGGTCACTTTACACTGTCGGATTAATAACGTAATTTGAGGCAGTTCAGCACTGCTACACAAGGAAGATTGTATCAATGGGACAGCTGAGCTACTGGGAGAGACTGAAAGAGCTACGTCTCTTCTCCCTGGAGTGAGGATAGAAGTGGTATGCAGTGATATGTCTGGAAGATACTAGAGGGGCTTGCACCAAACTTTAGAATTGAGAGTTACACCACACATTGAATTGGACGTCACTAAACTGTTCCAAAAGTCCCAGCTGTCCGATCTAATATGATGGCAAATGTACTGCAATAGCTTGGTATTCAAGGGCTCACAGCCATTCAACGCCTTGCCAAAATATCTGGAGGATCGCCACAGAGAAGGGGTAGTTGTTTTTAAGTAACACCTTGAACCCTTGGTATTCAAGATCCCAGATGAACCAATATTAAAGCAGGAAACTCAAACGAGGGCTGCAGCGTCAAATTTCCTCCTTCCCCAAAAGCCAATCATATACATTTGGCCAATTAAAAGATGATTACACTAACAGTGCCCCAGCAAGGCCGCAACCTTCAGGCTTAAACATACAAGAATAAGGGATATATATATATAACA
>NC_068988.1:59193256-59193894 GCF_001194135.2 Octopus bimaculoides
TGTGTGTGTGTGTGTGTGTGTGTAAGGATGCATAGCGCACGAAGCTATAGAACCAAAGTCTAATATTGAAAAAGGGAATTCCGAAGAGAAAGGAATAAAAAAAGTCAGAGCAATAGCCATGCATCTCGTCCTTTTTTTCACATCGCCTAAGAAAATCAACAACGATTACACTTATTGTTACATAAGTTCTAACTAAAAGTAAGACAATGTGCTTTCTTTAGTATTACATATGATCTAAATTTTAGTGGAATTATAAACTCTACTTCACATTTTGTAACCATCGTTACACATTACGGTGACATACACAGTGACATACACAGTGACATACACACGTAGACATGTGTCTCACACACACATGGTTTGCATATAATATGTAAATATTGTATATATATATGGTATACAATATTCATATGCAATACAAAATATATAAATGTATATATGTCTGTGGGTGCATATATATATATATATATATGTATATATATATACGGAGATGCACTTGCATAGCAAGTGACCTGATCTGAGATCGTGTGCTGGAACGAAAACAATTGCAGCGTGGAAGGTGTTTATACGCCATTTAAAATAACACACAAAATCCGTTAGATTCACTTCAACATTAAAATTTAATTTGTATATATATA
>NC_068988.1:59195038-59200555 GCF_001194135.2 Octopus bimaculoides
TATACATATATAGATATAGATATATATGTATGTATGTATGTATGTATGTATGTATATATATATATATATATATATATGTGTGTGTGTGTGTGTGTGTGTGTGTATATTCATGTATGCATGTATATATGTATGTATGCGTGTATGCATGTGCATGATTATATTCTTTATGCATGTATTTATAGTGATATATGGATATGACGCACATTTACACATCCTGGAAACTCTTCTTGGCATGATGCTGTAAATAACTAATCTCGTGTAAGAATATTTTCCAACAATCCCATGTATAGAGAAACTCGCATAAACACACTCATATACCTAGTTACATATCTATATATATATATAGATATCTAACTAGGTACTTATCCAAATAGAGAATGCTCGACATTATGTTTATGCCATTAGATGTGAAGTGCCAATAAGTTCTGTAATAATTAATTATTAAAAGTCACATATATCTGAAAATATAAGAAAAACTTATTTGTTATATTTTTCTTTTTCAGATTGAATCACATGCTAGAGAACTCTATGCATGGTTTTCATCCTTGTTATTTATTTATTTACTTAAGATAATGTTTACTGATTTCTTGAATTTCACGAGCACAACTAATTTTCTCTAGTTCAATTATATTGATTAGTATAGTTGTTTTATAGCATTCTTTCGAACATACATTTTGTACACTAATGGATTCCTTGTTTTCCATAGAATAATTAGTTTTCAACGAAGTTTCTGTGGTAAATGAATTAATTAAATATTTTAAGTACATTGTCATACCGAATCCAGAATGTCAAGATATGGATGAAGAGTACAAAAGTTGGTTTATATTGAATGCGTGCATATGTAATTGTGTATATATATTCGTGTGAGTGCTGTGTTCCCTTGTCTCAGATTGTTGCTACGAAATTAATATGCCCATTAGTTGGTAAATCTTACATTTCAATTTAAGGTAAGGAAACATAGTTTTGAGCCATTACTACTATTTTAGTTGTTCTCCCAGCACTTCAGAAGACAAAACAAGGAAGCATTTTCCAACACTTTCTTCCAGCAAATGACTTTCTGCGCTATGCAACAAAAGTACAGAACGTTTGTCTTTTCGCTTCAGTACCTGTCTCTTCCTGGAGAATTTGCGTCATCTTGAGAAACAAGAATAATCACTTGAATTATTTATAACGAGATACACTGCTAAATCAAAATATAAATATGAACATACACCCCCAACTTCTATTGACCGCCAAAGAATTTTACCCAACACGTACTCTGAAGCCGTAACCAACTTATTGATTAGGTACGATAAAACGTTTACAAATGTAGAATAAACGAGACAATGTTTTGCACTGACCTGCTTAAAAAGTATGAAAATCTTCAACTTAAGCAGTCACGCATCAGCCATTTCCATCGACACACTCAATGCGAATCCTTCCTAAATCAAACTATCGCAGTTCGCAGTCAATTCGATACACGAACTCTCTGAAGTACTGATACTAAACAACATTAAACAATACAGTGTGTAATTAAGACCTTGGAAGAATGTTAATAATCAGCTGCCTTTAAAGATTCTTATTACATGCACAAGGCGTCAACATATCTTCTAGTTTTCGAACATGAAATATTCCATTCGGTTAGTTGGATTGTTGAACTGACATTCAGTATCTCTTTCGTCATACCAACTTAAATTTACCTCCGTAACTCACAACTTGATAGCGAGCTGAAAATCAGGAAATTCCCTGTCGTCTCCGTAGATTGCTTAGGTCGAAATAAAGGCAGATGCGTTTTTCTCAATGGACATCAATGCAAAACTTATACTATCCGATAGTATTTTGCGCCTGTGCTAATAGGAATCCTGAAACATTTCTACAATGCTTCTGATTTTGGTTCGACAATGTCAGACCCTTTATACTAAATCACAATATCAGAAGCACTGTATTGATGCACGACGCCACGATTATCTATGTAGACTCAACTACAAATACTTAGAAAGCAAGAAATAGCATATGAGCTGTAAAAAAAAATCCCAGAAGCACAGATGCTGTTTTACATAAATTATGCTACCTGAATATCATCTTTTGGTTTTCCCACCGTAACACGCCAAGAGTGACGCAATCTATTATATATTATCCATACTAACGCAATCCAAAATATCACAACCGCGACAACTTATTTCTTTAAATAGGCAGGATACTTTGTAATCATAATCTTGGTTATTCCAAAATGAGACCAACTAAATACATCATGATGCATATATATGACACTATGAATCTGTACCAACCTAACTGAGTGTAACACAAAACGATTTATTTCCCCCTGACTGTTTTTGCATTGTGTCTCCTCTGGGACTGAAACAGTTTGGAAAACATTTTTTGCACGTAGTGACCAACAAATGTTCAAAACAATCCAAAAGCCTTAACGGTAATAGGCATCGGTATACATGAAGGGAAAGAACATGAAACACAATAGACTGCCTGAAGATAGTGTATTCTTTCATGTAGAACAACGACCAGCACCCAATCGATTGCATTAAAATGCTTGGTTTACACACACGAAAGAAAAAATTATCTGCAGATTAGTATGAAAAATTACATCGACAAAGGACTTCAGTGGAAGAATGGACCATTGAGAATGTCAAAGATAGTCCAAACACATTTGGTTTATTCACCAACAAATACTGAAATCTTGTGTAATCCTAATATGTTACACGCTACCTTTAATAATCCTACTGGTGTTGTCTTATGCGATCCTTGTATTGGTAATAATACGACCTACAGCTAGAAGAAGCCGGTCATTGACAAAATTTCAAATGCAATGTAAATCTACTCATTGTGAAAATAAAACGCTATATATATATATATATATACATATATGTCTGTGCATATGAATACATGCCTATTTGTGTCTGTGTATGATTGAGTTAAAATAATCTGATCGAGATCACTTCTTTATTATTGATAGCTATGTCATATTTAGAGGGGGATGACATATGAAGAGGAGAAAAACAGTAGATAAAATATTTAGCTCGGTGACAAACTTTTGGATAAATTAAGTCCAAATTTCTGAAACTTAAAGAATTCATGAAACATAGCAGGCACACACGCACACATACACAGACACACGCGCGCGCACAAACATTAACTCACTGACTCACGCACTGAATGTAAAAACAACTTCAAAAAATATTGTTTCGTTGATATATTTAAATGTACTTATAAAAATATACATAATCTCAAAACGGATAGCTACTTCGAGTTAAAAAAAATTGCCTTTGCATTTCATGTGGCAGACTGAAGAAACATAGTGTGCATAGGTTATCGATCGTATTCACCGACGCGCACTATATTGACTTGTGAACGTAGTATTAACTCCGTGGGATGATTTCCACCCACTCCAAATTGTATAAAAAAACAAGGCAGCTACACTGAATCTTACAATTTGGTTGTTCGCAAATGATTACAACTTTGTGATATTTACTATAAAACGGTATTTTATAATTTGAAATATCATCATGAGTAAAAAACAAGTTAATTCATGAACATATATTTTGAATTTGTTTCTTATTAACGAATAACACGTACCCACAACAAAGTCGTTTGTTATTGTACCAATCAGCATATACTTTCGTATTACGGTAAACGAGTTTACACATTGGAATTCTACTAATATTCCGTGATCGGATGATAAAATATATAATGTGAAGCAAATCACTTTCATATCTAGATTCTGTGTATAAATTACAGCTAAATAACATAGGTTTACTAAAACTGATTATATATTCTGGGATTATAATTAAAAGTAGTTCTAGCATTAAGTTACTTTCTTAATTAATGTTATATCACCTCCGCTTATATAATCACAAAATATATGTACTAGGCATTGAAGTAAAGCATTAATAGGCAACTTCCAAATTTCCGAAAAAACGTGGTACGTTGTATGAAACGTTGTCTTGTTCAAGTGAATCGTAATTGATACAAAATAATAAATACTACATTTATACATGTTACTCATACATATTTTGGATTTTACATTTATAGCATAGTCCTCCGTTGAACAGATGAAACCAATGAAAATTCTTTAGTGGCTAAAGTGAAGGTATTAGGTGATGAACAGGAAGAACACGGACAGATATATTTTCGAGGAGCTCTAACTCTTCTTAACGTTTCTGCGCATACAACTTTAGAGAAAGAGTAGCAATCAAATGAATGCTATTGTTATGCAGAAGGGAAATTGTCTGTTGTTTCTAGATGATGTTGTACACACCACATGATGAAATGCAGGAGAGAGCTCTAAGTGGTGCTTATCTGTTTACTGGCGTACTCCTTTCACAAAATTTCTAGAATTATGATTTTTACATTTTTTTCTATCACTATTTGACTGGCATTCCACAGGTTTCTGTGGAGGAACTGCTTTATAATGTTACCATTTTAACGTATAATAAATGTATAATTATAAACAGTAACGTCATATCAATTACCAATGTATGATATGACGTTTCTAAAGAGAGGACTATAACGACTCCAAATTTGCATTTTATTTTCTTTTATCATCATTTGCATATCATCCCCGGCTGCTATGAGAGATTTCTACGCGCTGACGCTGGCAATATCTACGTACATCTGCCCAAATAGAGCGTTGGAGAAAATCTACAAGTATTTTCTGATGTACATTGTGACACTGAAACAAAAGTGTTAAACTACCGTTAATATGTGTAACTGTTTACGTGCATAACCTGTGTGTGTATCTTCCATGATGCATATCAATAAAATATTTAAATACTGGACACAAAAAAAATACTATCATTCAAAAACAATCTGTATAAGAATAGTGTTGAAATAACTATGACCAGTGATATTTTTAGTTAATTTTATAGTGAGTTGTTCATTAAGGAAAATTAAAATCTGCATCACGTTTTAATCAAGAAATGAATTTTTAATTTATCAGAGGAAAACTCCGTAAATAAAATACAAAACACTCACCACTACGATAATTATAGACTAATTATGGACTATATTATTTCTTAGATAAAGATAAAATAAACTCTAAATAAAAAGAATATCATATTTTTACTAAGTTTTGCAGAACGAACCAACTTAGAGGAAGGCACTAGTTACATTATATTATAAATTATATGTTTACAAGCTCGAACGTACTCCATATTATAAAATACATAAAACGAAAATAGGTGCCACAATTAACAAAAATCTGATTGGTTATATAAAATACATAATTATATATAATAATTGTTTTAATTCATTTGTTCGTATTTATATAAACATTATTCCCATTACAAAATACTAAATGGCGTAATTTATCAGAGGAAAAATATCTCTGAAGATCAAAGCTTATATGTTTATAAATTAATTACCTACATAAGAATAGCCGGAAATACGTAGTTGCAATATAAAAGTTTTTGATCACAATAGGGCATTGCATAAAATGATTAATTAATTAATTATTTTTATTTATTTATTTATTTCATTATTATTATTATTATTATTATTATTATTATTATTATTATTATTATTATT
>NC_068988.1:59200565-59201930 GCF_001194135.2 Octopus bimaculoides
TCATTATTATTATTATTATTATTATTATTATTATTATTATTATTATTATTATTATTATTATTATTATTTATTAATTAATAAATAATTCAATTTATATATTCATAAATGTAAAATCATTTAGTACAATGAAGATAGCGTGCTTAACATTTCTTATTTACATTTAACTACGAATATAATGATCTATTTTAGAGTCAGTATAAATATATTTATCGGTACTTAATACGAAATATTATAAATTAATACACCAAAAAAAAAATGTTCAGGTATCGTCATTAATATACTATTTAAAATAACAAATCTTTAATCACAATACAAGCAATTTGCAAACTGTTCAATATAAAATCAAAAACATAATTTTCCTCCAGTAATCAATTCAGATAGATTGAAGAAGTTTAAATCGTTCAGTATAATAAGTGGATAATTTGGCCTCAATACAAGTGGATTAAGCGATATTATCACTTTATATATTTAGGGAGATTTTTTGATATATTTTTTACCTTATTTATCTATTATGTAATAATACTCTTTGTAATACTCTTTGTATGAGTATTTATCGTATTTATTTGTATATAAGGAAGTCCCGACTCCATTTACCGATGGTGTTACCGTGTTAGCTGTATTATAAATATTCCTACTACTACTCGGTGAGTTATTGAAACTTTGCCGCATTTTGATGTTGTTTATGCGATACATAAGCTGCTCTAAATTAGCAGATTGGCGTAGGACATCTTAACGGTGTGCCGATTAAAAATAGCATGATACGGATTAGATTTAAGAAAACATTTGTCCAAAGCTGCAAAAAATTTTCATGCGACCGTGGTTGAAATATGCGAACAGAAAAACGGGTTGAATCAGAGGGCATGTTCATTCATATATCTGTTGTTAGGCTTATTGATCGAGTCTGTTATGCAGGATTGGACAAAGCAGATTGATTATTATTTCGTGTGTGTCTATAAGATTTCGTTGATAGTTCCTTGACATGACCAATTCTTCTCTGCCTATATTAACTATCTGAGTGAGTTCTGTATGTATGTACATATACAACAATGCAGATGCTACATTATTCTTTGGATCCACCATTGAAACAACACACTATATGTAATTGTAAATTCGAAAGCTAAATACACCTGACACAATATAGCACCACTTCTTTTGTAGACAGTTTAACGAGCGATTTGGCCAGATATTCATTGCTATTATTCTCAATTTTGGGGTCTCTTGATATTTATAACTGATGATAATTGAAATTTTTTTCTCATTTAGATTTTCCTAATAGAAATACGTGTGCGCATGTGTCTATGTGCGTTTGTTTGTGTGTCTGTCTGCCTCTGTGTGTAATTTCACGGAAGCTAAATGATATTCTGC
>NC_068988.1:59202594-59205535 GCF_001194135.2 Octopus bimaculoides
AGAAGAAGAAGAAGAAGAAGAAGAAGAAGAAGAAGAAGAAGAAGAAGAAGAAGAAGGAGAAGAAGAAGAAGAAGAAGAACAACAACAACAACAACAACAACTTGGTTCCTCTGACTCTTTTGTATACCTTTTCTGCTTTCTACCCAATACATCATTTTACCTATGCATTTGGTAATTATGCCATCTTCCCAACTCTGCTTTCCATTCATATATACATTTTTACCAAATGACATTTTTTCTTTCTTTGCCAGGTAGCAATCTATCTCAGACTAATTTTACTTTTCCCGCAAACATCAGCTCCGCTGGTGGACTATCTGCTGGTGTATTAGGATCTGGTGTCACACGGTAAATTCTTCATAATTGTTGTAAAGCTACCTCATCCGTGACTTCCCTATTCAATTGTCTGAGGGATCGAAGTTATCGACAAAGCGTTCTGCCTGCCCGCTAGATCTGGTATGGTGTAGCGCCGTAATTATATGTTTTACGGCGACCGTTTCACAAAACATTTTAAATTCGCTAGGCACAAATTGCGTTCCTTTGCCAGACACCATCTTGTCTGGGATGCAAAATCTCACAAACAATTACTGTAAAAAATTAATCACATTTGAGCAATTGGTTTTTTACATTACAAATTTGCAGCCGGGTCGAGAAATTAACTACCCCTAAGAGAAATCGATATGTAATCTGGACCACAAAACATTTACCTTTGAAGAATGCTTACTTTTTATCTGGGGCAATTTTTTTTATTTCGTTTTGGCTTACATACAGGTGTTCTCTGTTTTACCGCAAGTTTTTCTTTGAAGCCCTCAGTCGCATTTGAACCTTCGACTGAAGCCACTACATTTGCAAACAATTCACTTATGGGAGTAATCCATATTGTGAATATTTCTATCCACTCTGTGCCAATTAAACTAAGTGAAAGTTTTAACCCATGTATCTTTTCCTTTCTCGTTTGACCTCTAAATGTTACATTACATACAAATTCACTGAAAAAATATAATCTTTTCCCATAACCCTATGCACTACCTTTTTCGTTTTAATTTCGGCTTACTGACATATTTCTAGGTTTTTCGTTTATAATGGTGATATCACTACCAGTGTCCAACTGCATTTTAACACTTGTATTTCTGATTTTCACATTCACGAAACTCCTCATCGTTATATTACCAATTTCTTCCGATGACATACTATTTATTCTTTTTCATTTGTTGTCACGTTTTTTCATCTCCATTCTTCAGTGTTTCTTTATATTTCTTTATATTTTCACAACACAAGCACTCCACATTCTTAATGGACAATTTTTCCTCAGGTGTGTACCTCCTCATGCAAAACATGGTTTTATTTCTTGATTTTTGTCGTGTTTTTTAGAAAAAAATATTATCTCTCTTCTGAATATTTCGCATTTGCTTTACTTGAAAATAATCTTTACGTTCAATGTATGTGACGTCTTAATTTGACTAACCATTTGCATTCCTCTGACACTTGTTGTAGGGTTACATCCTGGTTTTCTTCTAGGTTTGCGAGAATTATAGTTCTAACATGTGCTTTTTTCTTCAGTTAATCCCTGTGTAAAAATCATGCATTTGAAATATCTGGAGCTAATTCATGCAGCTTGAACTTCTCGCATTCCGTTAACTCTACCAACATATCTGATGTTGTCTTCATCGTTGTATTTCTCTATGTTCATACGCTTCCAAAGGGTGGAGCTTTCTTCAGTAAAAAAAAAATACGCAATATATCAACTGTGTCATTAAAGATTATGTCCGGAGATTTTCTTGGGAATATATAATTACCGCATCGTTCATGATCTGTTGCCACCAGTTTTCTCGAGATTAAGCGCGTTTTCATTTCGTCATCCCAATCTTTACGTTCTTTCTCGAAGATTTGCTCATACTCTCTGTAGTTTGCTTCGAAAGTAATTCCTTTGTCAGATTCGTATTTGAAATCTGCTATGGATTTCACGACAGTCTAAGGAGAACAGTTTTTATGAATTTCTTGAGGACTTCATTAATTACAGAATTTGCTGCTGTAATAGCAATTGTTATTGTACTTTCAGTTGTTGTTGTTACTGTTTTTGCAACTCGAGCAAACAGGCCAACAAATTTTCCATAACTTTTATGATTGGTTTTTCGTAAAAGTCACGAAACAAAACTTTGTGAGTTTGTTAACTTCCCTTGAGTTGTTAATTCCACATGAAGTTTATTAATTATTCGTAAGTTGTTTAAATACTCGACGAGTTTAATTTCTCGTGAGTTGTGCCATTTCTCGTCGCCACTGTTATAATCCTTAAAATTTTGGATTGTTATTACGCCGACTTCGGTATACAATTTACTTTGTAAAAACCAATAAAGTCACGAATATCTCTAACCGTCTACTACGTATTCTGGTACTTCATGTACTTCTCTTTACTTATAGTGACTAAGTTATTCCATTTGTCACGTGAGAGGCGTGCACTAATTCCCTACAACAATGACTTTTTTTGTTTCCGTTGAGGGCACGCGATGCTACTAAATCACCTTTCAATTTCAATTTCTTCACCAGATGATAATAGATTCTTACTTCATTTCCAAGTAGCTGTCATAAAAATTAATGAACTGCAGAAAGTTTAGAGTAACAGAGATGCATAATGTTACTTTGTTCCGATATCGTGACACAAACTGATTTAACTCTCTTTTATATTACTTTCGGCCCATTTATTTAGCATCCTAACTAGACCGGGGATAAGCCAGTTCCACTTGATATAATTATGAACCGATTTCCCTAAGGAGTGTTTATTTTAAACCTCATTTATATATGCAAATCAATACTTTGACTTGTCAAAGATAACAGAATTGTACTGAAGCTATACCACGTAACGTTGTTAAAAGACTCTTTAAATAAGCTTGGATGGGGAAGCAAACGATAGAATTTAATGTTTGGAAGAGGATGAGAATTACTTTAT
>NC_068988.1:59205689-59209818 GCF_001194135.2 Octopus bimaculoides
ACATACACACACACACACACACACACACACACAACCATTTATATAAACACACTCACACGTATATGTATATGTATGTATATAGCCTACATTTACATATATATACATATATGTATATGTATATATATTACGTCAATATATACGTGATATATTAGTGAAAGGTAATACAAACTCATACGCCCCCCAAAAAAGAACCTCACAATTCAACATAAATAATCATAAAAAATCAGAAGCAACTACTATCATTTTAATGTCGAGAAAAATGAATGAGAAACCTCCCATATACTTCATGTCGGTTGGGTTGTCTATTGCCGAGTTTCATCTAATTGCCCTCAAAAAAAAAAAACGTATTCACCTAACATCTGAGCATACGCGTAAAGTACTGTCAATGTGAGTGTGCAGATTCTATACGAATACTCACAGGAACACATGCAAGCATTAGTTTAGAATGGTTTAGAATGGGACTGAAATTCTGTAATTTTATAGGGTAATATATTTCTTATGTTAGATTTTTATAGGAACCGATTACGTATTTACACACACATACACACATACACTCACATACACATATACATACGTACACACAGACACATGGATACAATCGCACACAACACGTACACACAGACCCAAATATATACTCATCTTTCACAAATATCAGTGAAACTCTTACTGGTTATGGAGGTGGGTAGCGGAGATTGAACTCAAGAGGAATAATAGGATACGGAGGGAATTGCGAGCATAGAAAGAAGCAAAGAGGGTGGGAGAGAAGTGGTTGGAACAGCTACACTGAAGGATAGGAGATGAGGAAAATGAGAGAGATCGAAAGGTGATAAAAACATAGTAAAAGAGAGAGAGAGAGAGAGAGAGAGAGAGAGAGAGAGAGAGAGAGAGAGAGAGAGAGAGAGAGAGAGAGAGAGGGAGAGAGAGAGAGAAGGAGAGGGAGAGAGAGAGAGAAAGAGAGGGAGAGGGAGAGAGAGAAATCATAGAGGTGAACATGAGACTGTGAGGTAAAATGTAAGGAATTACTTTTAGTGAAATACTTTAATTTATTATGCTCACGAGGCACAAAATAAACCTAAGAAGTGATGTAGTATGTGTGGATTCTGCATAAGGACATCATATCACAGTATCTATTGTCTGGATATGAATTACTTCTCGTGTGTAATGGGCAATGCCTGAATATTTCTTCTTTCAATAAAGGTATAATATTGTTCTCAGAATCTTGGAGGTTATGTCCTTTTCTATGACACGGGGCGTGCGTCTTTTCCTAGCATTCATGTATGCATTACAGTATCTACATGAAAGAAAAGTACGTCAAGTATCTAGGGATTTGGCCTGGATTAGTAAACGGATAAAACCTTCATTGGGCCGATAGAAATGATCTCAGAATAACAGCTTTGTTCTTTTGTATTTTTCATGCTCTTGTCTGCATATTTATATAAATTTATCGCTACGTCAGCCATAATTAGTAGGCATGTTGAGACGGCATGTAATTATGAGCATCCCGTTCTTGTTTCATGAATACATATATGAGATCATATCATGAGAAGCATTTTACACTCTTATCATAATATCCATTCTGCATGTAAATATTATACCACTACTGCTCTCCTCACTGTAAGCTGAAATTAAAGTTCCACTTCTGTGGTGTTAACGCAATTTTTAAATCAGAAATTTAAATAAGCTAACTCAATATTTTAAGTGAAATCGATTGCAAGTGTTAACCTAAAGTCCACACCCAGAAGATATATCAATGATATAGCAAACTCAATTGTATCATTAGAAGTAGCGTCATTAATCGTGCCGTATTCTTCCTACTTAGCATTTATATAACATGGCTGGCCGGTGTCCAACAGACTTTACATTGTTATATCGCTTTCTCATTTCTTAAGGGCATTTAAAACTTAGGTAAATTTAACTGGCTACAACTTGGAATCGATTACGTATTTCAGATTCCAGTCTCTGATATATTACATCCATTTCTGTGGTACTTTGCTTGCATTATTTTATCTACTGATTTCAGATATTGGACTTCAGCCATGCAGAGGTCAACCTGGTAGGGAATAATTGATTGCGCTGACCCCACTATTTATGCTATGGAATTGATGTTTCTATTCAAAACTATGTATCTTCCAACTAGATACGTGACGAATGTTTGTAGAACATATGTAACAACTTAATCAAAGACCGCCTGTTACATTTTATTTATTTTTAAACGTGAGGTAAATTTGATTTCAAATTTCAAATGGAAACTCTTCAAGGAAACCACTCTCAGAATGTTCTTATTACCCCTGCTAGTGGCATAGTAATTATGAGATATTGACTTATGAACATAAGGTCAAGGTTACAAATTCATGAATAGTCGACGCATTTCAGTTTAATCATCAGCATTGGGCATTAGCAAAATTTGGTACAGCTGTCTCTCTCGTCCACATGTGATATCGTAGGAGTAGGAGTTCTGCTGGATCAAACATGAATAAGTGAAAGGTGTTATATACATACATTCATATATGTCCAGTTATAACTGTCACGACCCAGGATACTGGCTACTTGACCAACTATGTATGATTAAATCTGTGATATATGAAGCAGTAGGTACTGCAAGGCTAAATCATTATGCTACAGATAAGAAGACCTATACTGGATTATGTGAACGAGAATTTAAAATATCGCTATATCAATCACATAGCCACCTACCAACATAAGGACAAAAGCAAAGCGACTAAGTTTGCTAGCAATGTATTGAGTTTGAATGCTAACGGAAAACTACATGTGATTAAGTGTGAAATAATTGAGAAATACACGCCTTATGTTAATGCATCAAAGAAATGTAGACTATATTTAGCTGAAAGAGCTCAGATACTTTTCAGATCTAAGAACCCTAACTCCCTACAGAACTCTAGGTCTGACATTTTCATTGGTTGCAAACATACTAATATATTTTGAAGAACTGGAAAATTTCGCTTACACCTGGTTAACTTGTTGATATCCTTCCAGCCTTATAATTTAAGGTCTAAGGAACATAACTCCTTTTTATGTTTTTTGCTTTTCATATTTTAGATTTATTTTATCATTTCCGTTTTTTATTTTCTTTTTTTCATTTTGCATTTTCTATATTCTGCTTTCTCAGCTTTTTCGCTTATCTTCTGTCATACAGTTTTCCTAGTTCGTTGTGAAATGTGGTTTGAGCCCGAAGAAAATGTTTGAGATATTTCTCAACATATGAAACTATTAATAACACTTAACATGTATTGAATCTATCAAATAAATAATGTATGCGTTTGAGTGTGCACGTGCGTTTGTGCATATGTGTGTATACATCCATGTATATACATATATACATATTTGCACATAAATACGTTAAGTACTTGAAGTCATGAAGTTATCGTATTTTTCTCTGTTATGTTATCCGACAAATATTTCCATCACAATATAATCAGCACAGAAGGAAATACATAGATCGTTCAATAATATTGTAGGTACAGACTGGTAATTGTCTTATATGGCAGCAATCTGGAAGAATCATTAGCACACCCAGTAAATTACTTACGTCCAGCGTTCAAATTCCAAAGGTGACGAGTTAGCCTTTTATTCTTCTGAGGTGGTTAAATTGAGCACCAGTTTATCAATGGGATTGATGTAATATACTAACACAATTTAGCATATTTGCTGGCTTGTTGCCAACATTTGAAACCAATATATGTGTGGTATACAACTCAGCATGTGTTTTCCATATAAACGAAATCTGATTTTGAATAGTGGCTTAAAATATTTGTGCAAGGATAATTGATGTGATTGAAGGTAGTAACAAAAATCACCTGGATTTTTTTTCCAAGGTCTACAGAATCATATTTCTCTCTGAATTAGAAATGATTGTCCACATTTTGAAAGCGAACAATGTGAATAAAGATAAATTTAGGCCATTCTTCTTTCTTATCCTTTTTACAGATTAATTCCATCATGTATACTTACGAAGATAGATATATCTTAAATTGCACCATGACTTTATGGATACCCTGTATATGCATGCATGCGTGTGTATGTGTGGTAGGTATGTGTATCCATTATGTGTAGCTTAAAGTGCTTCTGTAGTTGTAAGATATATATATATATATATATATATATATATATA
>NC_068988.1:59210364-59212800 GCF_001194135.2 Octopus bimaculoides
CACGCATGTATATGTAAGCATTTGTCTTCTTACATATTTGCATATATATGTATGTATATATATATATATATTTATTTATTTATATATGTATATACGCATATGTATATGTATATATATATATATATATATATATATATATATATTGTGTGCGTGTATGTGTGTGTGTGCTTATATGTGTGCGTGTGTGTATATTTGGAAGTCTATGTGAAATACGTAATACAGTTTTGAAGTGTAAAGGTGATTTATGAATGGACTAAGTGGAGCAGGAGCACACACGAGGACGAAAAGTGTCGCGGAAGAGTTCAAAGACGTGTAACGAAAGATTTCCGGACATTGGTCATGAGTGAAACCGAGAACAGTAATACACGGTTGCGGAACGAATATATAGTGAGTGTTTATTTGATAAAAAAAAAATGGCAATCCCGAAGTACAACAACATCTGTTTCAACACATCAGGAATCTTGCAACACATTTGTAAACGAATATATATATATATATATATATATGGGTGAAGACAAAGTTAGATAGATACACAGATGAATAGATCCATACATAAATTGATAGATACATAGCTATATATACGTAAAAAGTGGATGTGAGCGTGTATGTGATCTCCGTTTGAGAAACGTATTGCGCAGTCTTTTTATCGGCAAAAAGTAAATTTATCGATCATGACAATAAAATAAGTGGAATTGAATACATTGAAAAACCCAAAAGTTTTAAACAATTTTTATTCACATTTCACTTAAATTTCAACTATTCCAATTTAGCAATTCTTCTTTGTTTATGAGAGTAATTTTCTCTCAAACATCGAAATATCTTTTCGTTTAGAAGTGAAACAAAATTGCATTGCTGGTTTGTACACACACAATCTGTATATTTCGCCTCATTCCTTCTTTGGATGGAGTAGTGAATAATAACATTTACGTGAATTCTACGAGACATCACTTGACACGAAATGATTGATTTCCTAATAATTTAGTGTTCATAAGTAAAGAAAAAAAATGCATCGATAGATTAATAACTCTTTAGAGTCACTTTATTGAATTTCTTTACAGTCATTAATCAACGATTGAATTTACAGAAAACCAATTACTGGAAGTATTCTTTTAATGGTCTTAGATTACTCACATTTATGAATAGCCTCCGTGTTTCACAAAAATTATATACCATTTCTCAGTCCGTAACTCTCGCAGTCTCTTGTAATTTCTCGTTCACTCAGACTTTTTACTCCTCGGTTATGCCGTGCGTCTGAATATATGTCTGTATGTGTGTGTACGTGTGTATGTGTGTGTGTCTCTGTGTGTATGCGTATATGTGTGTATATATATGTGTAAATATATATGTATATATACATATGTATTTTTATATATACATATATATGTTTATACATACATATATGTATACATACATATATATATATATATATATATATATATATATATATATATATATATATATATATATATATATATATATATATATATATATATATATATATACGCACATATATATACATATATATATACATACAAACATACACACATATATATATATTTATGAGCACCATCCTGCACATACACACTGCATGTAAATTGATTATATCTTCTTAGTTGTAGTTTGAAGCTGTATCAGTTACCTAATTCTCAATTATCCTTGAGCTCAGAATGCTTCTTTATTCTTCATACGTAATTATCTCGAAATCATATAATTCTTATCAAGTCGATTACCATTATATTGGTGTGTTTAATAACACATTTATTATATTACCATCTGATTCATTTCGCATTGCTATTCATTAATCAGAAATCAGAGAGAAATGAAAATTACGCGTAGTTATACGAAAATATATTGCTTGCATACATTTTAAATACATATTGTACGTATGTGCATGTATGTACATATATATATATATATATATATATATATATATATGCATATATGAGTGTGTGTGTGTGACGGCGCATGGCTTAGTGATTAGGTTATTGCAGTCACGTCTTTAATCCATAGACCGTGTATTGCGTTCTGTTCTCGGGCAAAATATTTGATCAACGTTTCCCTGCGATCACAACACCTGACGCGTTGTACATAGTGTACTTGTTCACACCACGTTAATTTGACGCGGTGATATATTAATTAGGGTATCCCTTAATTAGCGTATCTCTTAGAAACCCTAAATAATTATTTCAAATAATCATTACATTTGATGGTTTTTATTCCCATGCTGGGCACCTGAGAAAATTGGTATTTAAATATCAATCTGATCCTTATTTATATAAATTTCTACATTTATTTCGTCATTATATATTCTGGCCATATCGCACGAGGAGTTTTTAGGCGAGCAATTTAAACTGGTCGTGTGCTTACGTGCATATATATGCATGTATTCGTTCGTATATGTAAGTATATCGTATGTCGTATATATGATGAAAGCAG
>NC_068988.1:59213088-59215129 GCF_001194135.2 Octopus bimaculoides
TCATATGTATGTATGTATTTATATATATGTGGTTTGTGTGTGCGCGTTTGCGTGTGTGTGTATGTGTATGTGTGTGCGTTTGTCTTTGAGTGTATTCATGTCTGTATTTGTCTACGAAGAACTCTTTTCAACCGGTGCAGTGGTGTTTACGTCTCCGTAACTAGTGAATCACCAAAAGAGACTTATCAGATAAGTACCGGACTTAAATCGGAAGAAGTAACTCGATCGATCCTTCGACGAAAGTCCTTCAAGGTGGTGGCCCATCATGGCCACAATCTAATGAGTGAAAGAAGTAAAAGATTAAAATATATATATGTGGGTGCCTTTGTTTGGGTGTCTGTATGTGTGTACGTGTGCATGTGTGCGTGCGTGTACGTTTGTCTGTGTATAGAAATTTGTATTTATGCGCGTGTAATATATTCACAAATATATTGCAGATTACAAGTGAATTTGCTAAATGTCTATCCGCTCATTATCTCTCAATCTTTGTGTAACACTTATACATTCAAAGTCTTTTTGAAGCATGTTTGAATGCCTGTGCCTGTGTGTATGTATATGTTTTGCGCGTGTGTGTGATGGAGAGTTTATTCTTTTGAACAAAACGTCGTATAAATGACAATAAACGTATATGCGATTCTTGTGCCTAATATATGCTACGATTTCTATTTAACATTACGTTGTAATGTTTCTACATTCAGCTATATTAACTATAGTCCCAAATGTCCATATCGATTTCTGCAGTGGAGCACTAAATAAAAGCACCGTGCACTTATTTACTCTACTTATTTACTCACCTATGTGCACCTTCAGTTGTCAATAATGCCAACTCTGAAAATAACTTGTTTGGATGTTGAAAAAACTACATAAGCGTTTGTGAAGTGGTTACTGAAGAATCGTTGATTATGCAACGAAGATTACAAAGAAAAGTTGATATAGATATATTACACTATCAATATATCCAAGCCAAAAGTCGTATGTCATTAGAAATTCTATACCCACTTTGACGTTTCTTTCTGTACAATCATCGTAAGTTTAATCTGGATTTATAACATTATATTACTTGAATGTGTAACGATTGTGATATAATTGGAAATTTTCATTTTTAACAATTGATACTGGCTGCTCACAGAACATCTCACAAAATGTTAAATAACTTATTTTGAAATAAAATCACCTCATTTGCGAGTATCCGAGTTTTCTTTTATGTCTTCTTATTAACCTGTGAGTTCCTATTTTTTCTTCTCTTGTCTCATATCGTTCACGCAATAATATTTTATTTTTAATATTCTACTGCACACGTAAAATAATATAATTGATAGAGTTTTCGTTACTTTTGTAACACATTTGACATTCATTATCACGATGGCTTCTTTCAAACTTCCATATTTATTTTAACGATGTTACTTAGTATTAATTGCTTGCTCTTGCGCTACATATGCATTAAGAATTTCTACACTTTGTTTCCTCCTCGAACTTTCTGCACCCCATTATTTTATGTTAGTATTTGTCGTATATGTCTCAAAAAGAAATATAAAATAACATTCAATTTTTATTTTACATAATCAATGTTCGACTTTAAAATACTTTTGAGAGTTTCTAAAATAAATTTTTGCTATTTATTCTTATGTTCTGAATTGATTTTCGTCACTGTGCATGCAATCATCTCTTCACCTTTCGTTAGAAAGTCTTCCAGCTCAATTATTGACAAACATAAATGTAACTTTTATAGTTCGTTTCTTTCTTTTCTTTTCCGGTTATGTCTAGTCTACTAACCTTGCTTCCTGAATGAATATACTCTGTTGTAAACGAACTCATGCAAATAATCATTATATCCAGATCATATTTTTTGTCGTTTGTATAAAATTTGAAAGTTATATATTTAGTTCTCTACGTCTCTCTCTTTCTCACTTTCTTCCCCCACTGTGTGTACACACACATGCACACACACACATAAGTACATGTATAAACAAAAGTATATACATACACACACACACATATATATATATATATATATATATATATATATATATATATATATATA
>NC_068988.1:59219593-59221369 GCF_001194135.2 Octopus bimaculoides
TATGAGTGTATTTCTCTTTCTGTTTGTATGGTTTACTCTCGGCAGAAAATGCAATTAAAACCGAAAAAGACAGAAATAGATTTCGGGGAATAGAAATTAGTGAAAACTTACAACTGGTCCAAATCAAACTTAAATGCTATAGAAATCTGTAAGAAAATTGTTGATTGAAATTACCATTTATCAATTCTCAGAGTTGAATATATGTAATGCTTCAAGAGAAGTTTAAATTTACAATAGAAGAAACAATATTGCATATGATCAGTTTGTATATCTCTCTCTTGCAGTTTTAGAATGGTTTCTATTTCATATAATTTCACATAAAATCCCATTGATTTGATATATTTAATATAAAACATTATTCGATGCGCAATGTCCTACAGTATATCAGTACAACTATTTAGAATTCAAACCCCAAAATATAAAGAAAAATAGAAAATGGAAGTAAAGTAAGACTAAGAATAGATTAAAAGGATTTAAAATAAACATGAGAGCTCCCTCGATTTCTTTACGCGATATTATGAATAGATATATCGTAATTTCAGGTGTATCACTGTTTGACAATATTTCGATAACTAGGGATGTTATTTTCATATGGTCCGCTCTTCTATCTCTCTGGCGCTTTCTCTGTCTCTCCATGTCTCTCTGTCTGTCTCTTTCTCTCTCTCTCTCTTTCTCTCCCCTCACTATATATAGGTGTGTGTGTGTGTGTGTGCGTGCATCTGTGTGAGTATATACTGCTCTGATCAAGAAGTATCCGTAATGCTGCCATAGTAACGAAGCTAAAGTACACAGGGTAACGCTACTTGGCAAAAATTGATCCTGAGCTCTGCTGTAGATGCGCACTACGTTCAACGTAGTTCAGCGCACTTCTGCTACTTACAGCAGTGCTGGGAAGTAACGTGTGTAGCGTGTGTTCATCGCATTGAACATCACAGAGTAAGTTGAACAGAGAATCTGCATCGAATTTTGCCAAAAGCTTGGCGATAACTGCTCAGAGGCCTACGCACAGTATTCAAAGTGTTTCCATCTTTCTCGACACAGTCAAGAAGGCTTTATGCAACTGAAACCCGAATGTATTTTTGATCTGCTGGAAATTGTTTTGGCACAAACTTGGCAGTCACGCGTTTCATACACCAATCGTCAGTGATAAAGGATTGAACTGAACTGTAACTAATCTTCACATCCTCTGATAACTCATGGATTGTGGTTCGACGATTTCCCCTCACAGCCGCACACACGTCGATGTTTTTCTCAGTTCTGATTATTTCACACCTCCCAGAACGTTCATTACCATCACATATTTTGGACCATCTTGGAAACGTCTGAATCACTCGTACAATTTTGTGTGGCTCATACACTCCTCTCCATACACGTTCTGCAACTTTGTGTACGCCTCTGTGCAGATATCGCCATGACAACTTTCTCTGTCATGGTCAATGCGACAATCACACGGTACACACGGGTTTTCGAAGTACTGCTGTAAACAGCAGAAGTAAGCTACAACGTTAAAGGTTAGTGCACTTGCACAGCAGAGATCAAAACCAATCAGTGCCAAGCGGGTTCATTTTGCATGCTTTAGCTTCGTTAGTATGGCAACAGTCCTGCTACTTACTGATCAGGTTCAAAACGTTAACGACTTTTTTTAATTCCCGAGCTTTATACTAATACATCTATTTGTTTTCTTCACCATCTGTCTTCCACCTGTTGTTTGTTTTGAGAATTCTCCCAATATATATATATATATATATGTATATATATATATATATATATATATGT
>NC_068988.1:59221455-59225247 GCF_001194135.2 Octopus bimaculoides
ATATGTGTGTATGTGTGTGTATGTGTGTGTGTGTGTATGTGTGTGTGTGTGTGTGTGTATATGTATATGTGTGTGTATGTATGTATATATATATATATATTTATTTATTTATATACAAATATATATATATATATATTTCTATATATAAGCAATGTGTTCAGCAAAGTATCTAAAATTTAAGCCTGCGCCTAATTATTTAATTTTGTCACAAATATGCTCAGATTGTATTCCATTCGGTGGAAGGTTATTTCTGGACGCACTTGTAGTATTCTCTGTTTGAAGATATTCAAACAGTTTTAATAGCACATGCTTTCACTATATTTATTACACAAAGGCCCTTTCAAGCAGAAGATATCCTATATATTTCTGGCACCAAGTAAGTTTTCTTTCTCTAGCAATCTCAGAATTGTTATCACAGGTTAACACAAATTATGCCTAGAAACACCTGCAGCTAATCTCAGCTCAAAATATCTACTCATGCTAAATTTTATACTTACATTGTTATAACAAATGCCACCACTCCTCGTATCCATCTTACAACGAAACAGTCCAATTAGAATTATCTTCGTCTCCTATGACCAAGATTATTCAAATAATGAACGTATCTAGCCGTTCTGTATTGATTGAATACAACTAGACTAAAATTCTAAAGTTACAGTGACAAGGATTCAGGTATCTTGTTTTGCAATTTCAGTGTTACACTTCTCATATACTGTGCAGTAATCCCTCGCCATATCACGGTTTATCTATCGCGCACTCAGTACATTGCGGTTCACTTATCGCGCACTCAGTAAATCGCTGATTTTTCTGGCTAATATATGTAAATATATGTCGCGGAATTTACTGGCTAATATATGTAGATTTATATCCCGGACTCCTCAGTATATCGCGAGTTTCTGGGGCCGGTAGGTAATTAATCGTTTTTAGATTTTAACTAGCGTATTTTAATTAATGTCCTGCAATCGGTAACTGACTTAATAATATCATTAATTATTTTAATAAGAAATATGTATCCAATTCCAAATCATATGAGTAGTCAATGTTTTTTCGAGATTGCTCAAATTTGAAAATTGAAATTTGTCTACTGGGTGGGAAAAAATCTTACAAACAGAATCGATGGCAATACGTAAACACACCGTTGCGTTCTGTAAGGTGTAAGTTAATTTTCATTTTCATCATCACTAGAAAATAAGCAGTAGGTGAACTGCGCATGTGACAGTGTAAGACTGAAGTTGTTTTCATGTGTTATCAATTTTAGATAAAACTTGCATTTTAAATACCTGCACGTCACCTAGTTAGTTTCAGGCATTGCTGCAATGTTTTATCTCGTTGCAGGTGGTAATGAATTATACTAAATAAACGTAATTTAAGGAAGACGTTTTGATATCAAATTCTATTATTTAATGTGAAAAATAAAATAAAAATAAAAGAAAAGTAATTTGTTGGTAATTACTTAACTTTCTAGAAAATGAAATGAAATCCTTTTCAGCTGAGACTCCTGCAATCAAATAACACGTTGGATACTTTTAGAAATTTCACTATTAGAAATATTTGGAACAGTGGTTTGCCGACTCACCGCATCACATACAAGGACAACAAAATCCATAACAATATGAACAATGGCAACAACAATTAATACAACTGTGAAATTAAACTGTGCATGCAAACTATGTGCCATATTTACTCCTCGATGAATCGTGTTTCGATTGTATAGAATCAATTGTAAATATATATCCATTCCTTCCATACACGGTAGAGAAAGAAAGAAAGAAAGAAAGAAAGAAAGAAAGAGAGGGATAGAGAGAAAGAAAGAAAGAGAGAGAGAGAGAGAGGGCGACAGAGAAAGAAAGAAAGAAAGACAGGACGAGAGAGAAATAAAGTGCTACAATCTCAATTTATCGCGACCAGACTTTGCAGGGAATGCGCACTGTTGAGATTAGGTGTTAGACAGATGTAATTTGCTCAGTTCATTACATCTAAACGGCATCAACATGTAAATACAAATTCTACAAAGCTGTAAATGTGAAATCGAAACTTGGTCACAGACAACTCCGCGAGGATTATACGAGTGGAAGGTGACAGGCATAAACCCAAACGAAATTATATATTCTGAAACAACAAATTTACAAATAAATTCACATAGGAAATACGTACTAAATATGCGTATTGTTTGCTGAAGCCAGTTTTATTACAGAATACTCCTAGAATAAATAAATGAAAGTTATATTATTTTCGGAAAATAAATATTCAATAAAACTGCCAGACAATGTACCGAAAGTATTCACTTCACGAACAACAATAAACAAGATTACTCCTTCCAATAATCTCTCAATTAGAGTAAATTAGCACATGCTCAGATGATATAAAACATGTATCTTCAAAAGCCGAATTTAATGTGTCTTTATGTATTTATGCATTAATCTATTTCTCTTTCCGTACACATCTCTCTCTCTCTCCCTCTCTCTCTCTCTCTCTCTCTCTCTCTCTCTCTCTCTCTCTCTCTCTCTCTTTCTCTCCCAACCTGCCTACCTACATATATACACATAAATGTATGTGTGTGTGTGCGAGTGTGTGTAGTGTGTGTGTGTGTGTGTGTGTGTGTGTGTGTGTGTGTAGGTGCACGCGTGTCTGTTGCTGTATTCCGCTATAGTTATCCCGTGCTGAAATGGACACACGCGGAGATTAACCAACACGATCGTACTACCCGAAAGACAATGGCAATGCTCTACACCCACAGTACGAATGCATATATACGAAGTACGAGTACATGGAATATGAACTATTTATTTGAACAATGAAAGACACAAATGGAAGAAAAAGTAGTTCATATTTCTCTTCCTCCACCTCTGCCTCCACCTCCTCCTCATCCGCCTTCTTCTTTTCTTCTTCTTTCCCTTCTTATTTCTCTTCCTTTCTTACTTCTCTTCTATTTCTCCTCCTCGTTATCATTCTTATTCTTCGCTTTCTTATCCTTCTTGTTTCTCCTCCTCCTTATTTGACCTACTTCATCTTTTTATTTCTCCTCCTTCTGCTCCTTATTCTCCTCCTTCTCCTTCATATTTCTCCTTCTCCTCCATCTTTCTTCCACTTCTTTTCTTCCTTCTTCTCTCTCCTCCCCCTCCTCCTCCTCCTCCTTCTTCTTCTTCTTCTTCTTCTTCTTCTTCTTCTTCTTCTTCTGCTGCTGCTGCTGCTGCTGCTGCTTAAACAATCAAAGCGAAGAACTCATCAAATATCATTTTTAGAACTGATACTACCTACTCCCTAATACCAGGCCTTAATACCAGGCCTCTACAAGAGTAAAAAAAAAGAGGGAGACAGAAAAATAGAAAATGTCTCTTGTATTTGAAAACTAAGGAAACATTAAAAAAAAAAAATTTCCTCAATTTAATTGATTTTCATGTTTTACTCTAAGTTGAAAAAGTCTCAAAGACAGTAACCGGTACTAAAATATTCTTCATGATAAAAGTGTCTTAGAATTTTCCACCTTGTCTTATTTTCCCTATACACATATGTGAGTGAGTGGAGGTGCAATGGCCCAGTGGTTAGGGCAGCGGACTCGCGGTCGTAGGATCGCGGTTTCGATTCCCAGACCGGGCGTTGTGAGTGTTTATTGAGCGAAAACAGCTAAAGCTCCACAAGGCTCGTTTCTGTTGTGCTTGTAATTCAAAGGGTCAGCTTTGTCACACTGTGTCACGCTGAATATCCCCGAGAATTACGTTAAGGGTACACGTATCTGTGATGTGCTCAGTCACGTGCACGTTAATTTCACAAGCAGGCTGTTCCGTTGATCGG
>NC_068988.1:59225667-59226213 GCF_001194135.2 Octopus bimaculoides
TATATATATATATATATATATATGTATGTTTATATACATTGGTTATTGCCTACAAGAATATATCATTGAATCTTGTAAATATTTCATAAATAGCGATGGATAATTACAAAAGCAATATTTTATCAATACATCGTAGTTGAGGTGTATATACATATGCTTTATCAAATTACGTAAATGTCAAATTGAAAAATATTGCTTTTCTGTTCTTGTGTAAATTCAGTATGAAGACTCGATCAACATGAAACACTTTATTTTATATATCCTAACACAATACTATATGAATTGAATTGATACCAGTGAATTACATTTTGTTCTACAAAAGTATAAGAGTAATATATATGCGTGTGGGGATGCGTGTATCTCGCTCTCCCATTTTTCTCTCTATTTGTATATAAAATAAGTATCTATCTATCTATCTATCTATGTATCTATTTATATATATATACCTATATATACATATATATATGTATGTGTGTGTGTGTGTATGTATGTATGTATGTATGTATGTGTGTATATATATATATATATATATATATATATATATAT
>NC_068988.1:59229461-59230728 GCF_001194135.2 Octopus bimaculoides
ATCGACCCCAGTACATATTCTTTGTAAGGCCAGTACTACTATCGGTCTCTTTTTGCGGAACCGCTAAGTGACGGGAACGTAAACACACCAACATCGGTCTGAGAATCGAAACAGCGATCCTATGACCGCGTATCCGCTGCCCTAACCACTGGACCATTGCGCCTGCACCCCTTCTGCTAGAGCATCGGGCCAACCAAAGCCTTCTGAGTGGATTTTTTAAAAGAGAAAGTGAAAGAAAACCCTCGTATATATAAGTGCGCGCGCACGTGTGTGCGTGTGTCTGTCTGTCTGCGTCTCTATGGGCGTCTGTGTGTTTATATATTTGTTTTGCAAGATTCGTGTGTTGAAAGAAATGTTGTATTGGTAAAACTGTGCAATATATAATTGCTAAATGATATTAATACACCGATGCATATTGCGAGTGTTTTTCAACATGATACGTTGCATTTGAATATAAGAATTTAATGTGCAGGGAATACTGTTTTATTCCAAATTAACCTACGTGCATCCGATGGATAATATTTGTTCATAATGTATTATGTAAGAATTACATAACTAACCCACTCCTTTACGTCAAATTAACAGTCCATGACAAAGTGCTTGGATTTGTTTAACGTAATCACATGATTGTGGGAGTGAAATTTTGAATATAGCAAATTAACCAGTATTTTCTCAGTAACAACGATATTCAAATCAAACGTACGAATGTCCAACGTTATTGCCTATTATTGCTGCATCAACCAGGATTTCTCACACGTACTACATAACAATAAATTAGTATTCTGTTGACTATAAAAAAACTGACCAGACATTAGTAAAAGTAAACGGCTGAAATCAGAAAATCAATTCTACTAAAAACAGTAATGATAACAAAAAAAGCATAACAGTAAATCAGAATTAAGAATAACAATAATGAAACAGTTGCAAGTGAAACGCTGATGGTTGTAGTAAACAGTGAACTTTATGTATATTTAAAATCACACATAAGGACATACAAAGACACATACACAGACACAGACGCGCATACATATATATATAAAGACATACATACAAACGCGCATACATTCATATACTATGTACAGTAGTAAACTAAACTCTATGCTAAAAACAGACGGGATTACGACAAACGACTCCATATTCGGCAGTAGAATCCATCTCTTTAAATGTACGCTCAAGAAATGTTACCAATATGATTGGCCAAGTGTTTGTAAATGTGTGTGTCTGTGTGTGTGTGTGTGTGCGTGTGTGTGTGTGTGTGTGTGTCCGT
>NC_068988.1:59230738-59242124 GCF_001194135.2 Octopus bimaculoides
TGTGTGTGTGTGTGCGTGTGTGTGTGTGTGTGTGTGTCCGTGTGTGGTTGTGCTTTTGTTTGTTATCCATCATCGCTTCACAGTCGATGTTGGTGGGGAATCCCCAAAATTCACACAGATGAAATCTATGCTGGAACGAAAGATGTACACACACACACACACACACACATATATATATATGATAAATATTGGAAATATTATGTTGTGTGTATAAGTGACAGTAACAACCTTCGTATTAGCGTTGCAATTGTAACTTGTTCTCGTATATTTCCTAAGGGTTTAAATAACAGTGTAAACAAGCACAACCGAGTCACTGATAATATAAGCATAAAGAAGAGCAATAATTGTATTAATGATATTTTTGGTAGAGACAAAATTAGGTGCTGCAAATGTTATATGAATAGCAAAAATACTCTACTTAACATTAACACTTATAAAAATATTACAAAAAAATTAACGTATTATTTTAGATGCCCTTACATCTGCCCGGAACCTAATGGAATATAATAGTAGTCTCATTATAAAAGAAATAGTATATAAGTATATATTAACATAAATTAAATTGCTTTACAATGTGTATACAAATGCTATCTAAATGTCTTTCAAAAACCAGTTACGAGGGTAGGCTGAATATTTCATAGGCCGAATATGAATGAATGCCGCTTGAGCAGTGAAATCTGGCATGCATTTATTTCAATACTTCGTATTAATGAAAAAATGTCTTATTTGAGCTAAACTGGACATCTGACTGTTCAAACAATATAGCAAATATAACTTGTAGAGACTTCTATTGTAAATGGAGAGAGTTTCGCATCGTAGTGTTAAGAAGTAACTGCAGGAAAGGACATTACACTTGAAAGATATGCATGCTGACATGATTGCCACGTTAGGGTATAGCTTTATCATGAGAGGTAGCTGAATTGAGAAGAAGAAGAGAGAGTCTTGAAGATGAACCAAGATCTGGACTTCCTGCAACTACCACTATCGATGAAAGCATTCATCGTGTTCACCACATGAAGATGGACGACAGGTGATTGACTATAAATCCAATGCTCTTTCCATACCTCTTGAGAGTATGGAGAATATCGTGCGCTATAGACGTGCCATAGCGAAGGTTTGTTCTCACGTCATCTCACGTCATCTTACACGTGATTCAAAGTGCATGAGGTTGGTCATATCACGGGAAAATTAGACACAGTTTAGGACAGAGCCACCTGGCTTAATTGAACAAATTTGAATTCAAGATCATTGTTGAAAATTCATGTAATAAAAAGCCCACTTCTCAGATGTTTCAATGAACTGCTTACATCCTTGCATGCAATCTTTTCACTTAGGTACTATTAGACTGAACACAAGTTTCCAAACAGAAAGGATTGAAAGTCAGCGAACGGCAATGATAGTGATTTTTATACTACTTACTTATACCTCAAATAAATTATTTGTATGTATATATATCTTTGTTTTTATATAAAAAACAAAAGCCATCACTTTTTTACCTAGTGTGCATTTTCTGCCTTTCTTTGTACTTTTCCCCTACACACACACACACACACACTATGCATGTGTATATATATATTTGTGTGTGTGTGTGTGTGTATATATATAGATAGATAAATAGATAGATAGATAGGTAGATAGATATAGGTCGGGCTGACAAAAGTGTTGTGAGTGGATGTCGGACACGGAAACTGAAAGCAGACTGTGGTATATATGTGTATATTTGTGTGTGTGTGTGTTTGTGTGTGTCTCCAGAGAAACAAGAAGAGAAACTGTTTATATACTCAAAAAATGAAGCAGTTCCTCTATGGAGTTATAATTTGCATACCGAAAGTATTTAACACTTTATAAATAACATATATGTGTGTGTGTGTGTGTGTGTGTGTGTATGTATGTGTGTGCGCGCGCGTATGTTTGTGTACAAGTGTGTCTGCTTAGGTCCCTGTGTCTCTGTGCATGTGACGTAAATAGAGATTAAATTTTCTTTGTACTCTAAAAATATCAACATATCATTTGCGACTGTGACATTATGGTTTTCATTACTATTAGTGTTTTATTGTTTATTTTTTGATCGTTACCGTACTTGCTTTCTCACTTATGTCGTCTTTCGTAGGTCAGCTGGTGACTTTCACTCCTTTATTGTCAACTGAATAACAATTTATTGTTCTGTAACGATTGGTATAATTTCTGGTTAGTAAAGCTGTTATAGATATTATACAGTGAAAAATGCTGTCCACACCCCGTCCAGTTTGTGTATAACTTGTAACTGTCAAACAAATTCCTGAATGATTTGCTAGTATTTTAAGTAACTCCCCCACCAAGTATCTGCAATAATTGACATGAGCTTACTTGTCTGAATATTTATTTTCACACGAACATGTTTTCACAATACATTCTGAATATTAGTCCCAACTCCTCAGCTTGATTTCTGTCATAGACACCTAGCGACTAAAGTGCGAAATATTCTCCACTGCGTTCATATATGACTGAAACGGAAATTTCATTGCTATTGCCCGTTTTCTTCCAAATTATAAATGATAGCATATTTAAAAATGGCAATTGTAAATCTAAAAATGAAAGTAACTTTCTTTGAGAATTACAAAGAAGAATATTAATACTTTCCGGGAAAACTCCAAAAGGCAGAACATTTTATACTGAACATACACATTTTAAAACGTTTCATTTGATAATAGAAAATGTGTGTTGTATTTAATTCATTATCATTTACATTTACATAGAATTTAAATCATGTGGAAATGATTCTATAAGAATTGAATGAAGTTGCATCGGTATTAAACGCTGGCATTACATGTTAATCCATTCATCTAATTTAATGCCGGGCGAGTTTCCAATTATACTGAAATTAAAGTAAACTTACCAAGCATGTCCCTCATTGTGTACTAGAGTAGAAATTTCAGTTAAATATAGTAATGGAATCCATCATTGTCTGTTATCATTTACTTGTATTATTAATGAGTAATATGAGCAAATTTATTCATGCAAATATCATTACATATTTATGAGCATATAGAATCAATTGAATATAAAACATGTGATTTATTTGCGGATGGGTTTCAATTGACTTATATGCAATTCTTCTTTACAATTAGTGATATCAAAAATGAATTTTCCTTTGAGCAAGAAAATTTTAAAAGATTGTTAAGATAGCAAGGGAACATTAATTAATTTCCACTGCTTTGAGAAATAGATCACTCGTTATTTTCGTTGGAATTGTATGTTCCAGCAACTAAACTACCAACCACATGTATTTTAGCATAAACCAGAGAACATTCTAGAAAGAAAATTTGAAAAAGATATGGCATAAAAGTGTAACAAGAGTGGTCAATTTTATCACCATTACAGTCCATGTTGCGAGTTTACACAATTTCCTGTTACCCGATGTACACAAACATATGCTTACTTGAGGTTATGGTAAGAGAAATACCTCATAATATAGAAATATAGATTTCATAATATATCTAATAAGATCGCTTTCAAACTCAATATATCTAATATTAGATCTAATATTAGATCACTTTCAACATCAATCGCTGTCGGATTTCTTTAAGTTTCCTCAGAGGTACTACGTCTTTTACACACCACCAATTATTTCTTTAGATTCTGGGCAGTCCTTATTCGTGTAATGACACAAAAACAAACAGAAAGGATTACAACAATAGTACCAACAACAATAACAACAAAATAAGGACGACATTTATGATATTGATAAAATAAACAATAAATCTATTTCAGTGATAGTGGTAAAAAATAGAAATAAAATAAAATTTGACATAGCTTGGATTGAAGAAAGTGTGCCAATGGGGTAAAATAAAATAAACTTACATGGGATTCTGTTTCCTATCATACATCTCTCCGTATCATATACTATCTTTTTTTCGGCCCTAAAATCCATTTTGAATTTTTTATTTTTTATTTTTCTAGTTATGCACTTTCCATAACAATACTTTATGTTGAATATTGTATAGCCTCTTCTGACTAATGTCGCCTCCTTGTAGCTATTACAAATGTTATATTATATTAATCGTCGCCCCACCCCAAATGTTAAAATAATTTTCTCCGAAGATAATGACTTGTTATAATCAGTACACATCACATTACAAATTCTGTTTTGAAGGAATGAATTTAACAATTTTTCTGAGAATTTTATATCAATTTCCTAGATTTTGGAGATAAATGCTTTTGCTTGAGTTTCCAAGAACATCATATTACTATCATTTTAATTACTTTGGGCCTTTAATATGGCAATTACTGTGGGATTATAATTGACTCACATTTTTATAATTATTTTCACAATTTATGAAATCACAAAGCTAACTCGTTATTACTAAACATCAGCTTATTTGATTATAATCGACTTATACAAATTATTCTAAGTCTTTAACATCTAAAACGTATACCAATTTTCACAATCATTTTCATACAGTTGCTAAAAGTAATAATTCTAATACGTTATTACGAATTACAGACATGAGACTAGTATATATGTGAGGATCTGAGGAAACTTGGAGAAATCCGGCAGCGGATAATCGCATTCTATCCATGGAAATATCAACACGCAGCTATCGCTGTAGTTATTTCTGTAGTTATTGTAAATAGTAATCTAATGTAATGATATATAAATGTGATCTCAGCAAGTAAAAGCTGATGCCGGTGCACTATAAAATGCTTTGATTTACTATTAAAGTATGATATTTTCCAGCTTCCTGGTATATCATTCTTATATTTATCCGATGCAATACTGGTGTTCGAAATTCTTATACAATCTTGGAACATACCCTGCAGTATGATGGCGTGTTGAAGCCAATAATGGTACAGGAGATTTGAAGTATACGTCATGATGTTTTTCCCACATTACACATATTGCTGCTATTATGTTAAACTGTCCTATGTCCACATTTGCCCAAATACTACGTTTTCCACTATTTTCTTTATTTTGCTTGCAATAGCTGGTTCTTTTGGTCAAACTATCATATCTTCAGTTACTTCCGATGACGACATATCAAAAGTGTAGAACAACAGCTTTGCTAAGGAATCGTGAAACTCTTTTTTCGTTTACTGAAAAAGCAACGATTTTGATTTACGACACTTTTGCCTAATAACAGCAACACACACGCGCACGCACGCGCACGCACATGTGCACATATACATATCTATATACATATATATGCACATATACATACTTATATACATACATATATATATATATGTATATGTATATATATATATATATATATATATATATATATATATATATGTGTATATGTATGTGTGTATGTATTATATGCACAAACATACACACAAACACTCACACACATACTTAATTATATATTTGTTTCGTGATTTTCCAATATTTTTCTTGCATGTCGCTGTGCAGGACAGTTTTGAAAACCGATCAGTACGTGAAACAATATTTTTTTCTTCTAATACATAGAAAAACATTACCTTTATTTCCCACCCAACAAAAAGTCAAAATTGAGCGCTAGGTTTTAGATTTCGGAAGTGTAGAACGACTAACAAAAAGCAATTTACCCAAGGTTTTACTGGTTCTGCCAGTTGACAGCTTTATGAAAGTATATTATGTGGTTTCTATGACATAACAATGTATTACTATATTTTCTTCGTTATAAATACCGTTTTTATATCTTTGTATCCAGGAGATTCTTTTACTTGAAATGTAGTTCACAATTACATCAGTTCTCCTTCCAAGCAAGTAAATTTTAGGGGCAATTTCTAAGAATCTCTAAGATTACCCACAAAATATTACGAGAGCATCTTCATGCTGAAAGAAACTGCTCGTCATATGTCACAGAACTTTATTTTATTCTATATAGTTTTCATCTCTTATACCGGTCATGCTACTAAATCTGCTTTCAGTGTTTCGTTGTTATAAATTAAGTTCTTATTCGATACCAAACTTCTTGTTGAACGTCTACATTAGAGACATCAATAAATTAATATTGGTCTGTTAGCAGTGTGAAATATACTCACACCGCACAAAGCAGCTAAAAAGCATGCGCTAACATACGCGCACACATTTATATGTACGTATCTATCTATCTATCTATCTATCTATCTATCTATCTATCTATCTATCTATCTCTCTCTCTCCCCATCTCTCTCTCTCTCTCTATATATATATATTATATATATATACAGAGACAGAGAGAGAGAGAGAGAGGGAGAGAGAGAGAGAGGGAGTGAGAGAGAGCGGTATGCACACATACACACATACACAAATACACACAGACATGCAAACATACGTACATATATACATACATGCCTAATACAAACACGCCAACTTTTTGTACACTATCCATTATTTTCCCTTGGTCTCCTTGACGTATAGCATTAGACACTGATATTGTTGCTCTTTTGGAATGAATGGCGAGTTATGCCTTCCCTTATTTCGTAAATAAAAGCTTTAATATTTAAAACTAGGGAGATGAAAACAAATGGAATTAAGCCAGCGATATTCTCATTTGTAATGTGTTTACTAAGGAATGTAATACTTCTTTCTATATCAATCTGAAAGATAATGGTTAAAATATACTTCAGTTACCAACTACTCACTAAATTTTCGGTGAAATAGAAGATCTTAAATGTGGTTGTTTGTCTTATTCTGTGGAAATTATATTCTTGTTTAAGCTCACTCTCTGCTATATATTCTTTCGATGATTGGCAGTTCCGAAATTAAAGAAGATTGCCACGTGTTTGAGAGATTCTACAGAGGCTTACGTGCGAGCGTACATTCATACGTATATTCGTGTACACATGAACTGATGTGGCTTTCATACATAATTCAAATTGTATAGAAAAGAATGCTTAGTAAACGAACAGAAGTATATATATATATATACATAGACACACCCGAATGTGTGTGTGTGTGTGTGTGTGTGTGTGTGTGTGTGTGTGCGTGAGTATGTGTGTACACTCACATGCACGTATACTAAACAGTTGGGCATTAATGATATTTTTTTTTAAACAACAGAGGAAACTTAACCTGAATCAGTTTATTTCAACATCTTTATACTATAACTGAACATTCAGAGATGATAGATGTGCGCTCGTGAAATAAATATATGGGGAGTGGATTAAAACCAGGTTACTTTTCTGTCAGAATTTGAAAGTTTACCGTTTCCTAGCCAAACGCACAACGGTGTTAAGCAGTAAACAAACTAGCTCTATCATCTCCCATCAACTAAATCTTTTTTAATTGCACTGTCAGCAGCTGTTAGTTTATACACTCAGACATATACACAGTCATCCATACACACACAAACATCTGCACATACACCCTCTATAAATGCAGAGTAAATGTGACAGTCAGAGTGAGATTGAGAAAAAGAGAAAGAGAGGGGGAGAGTACGCAGAGATCAGCGTTTCAGCAATTCGTTGCGCAAATATGACGTTGTGTGTTCATTTCCACTGTGTCGGCTTACGAGTGGATCGCCATAATATATATTGTTGAAATGGCACGCAGGGTTTTTTGTGTATAAACCATTTGTATAGATTCCAAGAGTAATTAAAGTGTCCAGTGACAAACTTGTCTGTCTCTCTAATTCTCAGTAAAAACCATGTTATGGCAAAATTTGTCAGTGCAATACGCAGCAACTTTTTCCCTAATTCAATGAGTAAACCATTGAAGTGAATCAACAGCTGCGCGTCAATGCATCATACACGAAGTATGTTAGTGCCCATGTAAGTATTTCTATAAATATTCGTCCCCATGCATAAGTGTGTTTGTGTGTCTGTGTCTGTAAGTACTTGCACAGGCATATTCATATGTGTACATGTATATGTATATGATATCGTCTCTTCGAGAATAATGTCTGAACAAAGGATTTCTAGAAGGATCTATTTACCTTTTGAAAATAGGTTTTAATGTATTATATTTCATGCAATCTCTCTTTCATATCACTCCTCTAATGAAAACCACCGATAAGAACATAATGAGTAGAATACGCAATACTCACGGGCCTTCCAGGGAGGATGCTGGTGGACAAACAACTGGGAAATATGTAAACGTTCCATTCCAACCTATAGGGAAACTTCTGGTCTCTAAGAACTGTGTAGAATAGGTATATAGATCCAGTTTACACCTGCAGATATGACTAACAGCTCGAGATTTTAGGGGACAGGACTGCATGTTAGAGTTGTTCCAAAAACATCGTATCTTTAATTGTTCTTGACAGAAAACAAAAAAATTGAAATATCTTCCAAGATTTTACACATCTAATTTCGCAAAGATAAACAAATGCACGACACATCTAAAATGGCCTTAAATATTAGCATTTGAAGCTGTTGCATACGCAACATGCAAAATAGCTGGATGGCAAATTAACAGACCACGAAGAGCACTAGATTCATACTTGTTACAGACCGTTTATTTATACGTATGCAATTTTCTGATTGAGTGTGTTAATCTGTTTTTATCTAAGTATGTACATGTGTTTGTGTGTGTGAGTATATATATATATATATATATATACATATATATATGTGTGTGTGTGTGTGTGTGTGTGTGTGTGTGTGTGTGTGTGTGTGTGTGTGTGTGTGTGTGTGTGAGTGTTTGTGTGCGTGTGTATGTGTATAAGTATATATGCACACCCCGCAGTCACAGTTGAAATTTAGAGATTATGTGCTTTTTGTCAAACTTTTGTTTATATTACGCAGGATAATTTAAGATGTAACTTGTCACGAAGTCCCATCGTAAGAATGGCGGTGACGTCTGATTTGTCGAAGGGCGGAACATGCAGAAATTCAGAACGATTACATAGTCAGCAATTTATTGAAGTCATTTCTACCTACTACTATGTTATTATAGGAGACATAGCTAGACGCACTAGCAAAAACATACAGAAGCATATGTGTATGTATCTTTATATATATGTATATATATATATATATATATATATATCGACACACACACACACACATATGTATATGATTAAAATTCATCAAACAACATACTAAATATGTGCACCTGCTGGAGATAACAGTCAAAGCACTTATTTAAATCGCCGAATTACACTGATAAGAACTACAGAAATCAAACTTTCGTTTATATTACGCGGGATGATTTACCATGTAACTTGTCAAGAAGCCTGAATGCAGGAATGGCCATGACGGCGGATTTGTAGAAGGGTAGACCACGCACAAGTTGAGAACGATTACATAGTCACCAATTCTATGAAGTTATTTCTACCTGCTACTCTGATCTGTATTGAAATTGTATGTATAATAAAATAAGGAAGGAAGATGTACACACTTTACATAGTTTTTATATAACTTTTAATACATCTTATATTGTGATTTTTTACCGGTTGCGCTTTCGCTAATCATGACATCAAAATTTATTGATATTTATGTTGAGTACCTCTCCGTCTCAATCTCATGCTCGTCTGTCCTATATGGTGATGTCCAGAGCCAGAGCCCAAGCAGGTTATTACATAAATTAGATTCTAAGAGGCAGAAGTGAAGTTGGTTTTAATTGTGAACCTCTCTCTTTGTTTGAAAACGAACTCCGAGCTTTCAAGTAGGTTGGGACATGTTCCAAAGTTTGGGCGTTCACATTTTTTAACCGTTGGTTTCGTAGTTGTTGTGTAAAGCTTGGCATTTTTTTCAGAATTCTCTTTAGCGATTTGTGTTGCTTTTTGCGTTTGATGAATTTATGTGCTTTCAGGATGTTGTTCCTTTTTCGGTCTCTAGTCAGTATGCCTCATTGTTTCTAGGGTCGTGAGTTGATATATACAATAGTGTTTCAAGATGTGGTTTGGTGTTATGTTCTGTTGTCTTTAGTGTTTTATGTCTAATGTCTTGCCACCCTTAATCCCATCCTCTATAAGCGAGTGTAGATATTGTCATTCAGTTAGTGTTGTTCTGAGGTCTTGAAGACGAATGTCCCGAGTAGTTCTATCAGACTGTTTTGCAAATCATTTTTGCCAAATTAAAGAGGTTATTCATTTTTTATGTTTTTCGGGTAGCATGAGCTAAAAAGGAGATATTGCTTCGAGTCTGTTAGTTTATGATAAATGTCAGTTATAATTTGGTTGTTGAATGTTTTTATCAAACATCCAAAAATGGGAGTTGTTCTGTTGTGAGTTGAATATTATTGTTTATATCATTTAGGTTTGATTTGAATTCCAAAAGTTTATCAATGGTCTACTTCCAAATAATAAGACAGTCATCTAGGTAACTTTTCTGGTTTTCTCTTATGTAATAGTGAAATGGATAACCATATTTTTGAAGTGACACTTCATATATGGTGAATTTACAATAACCCATTATCATGTTCGCAAGAATCGGGACTGCGTTCCTTCCCTCGCAATTCCGCATTTTTGATGATAGTAGGTGTCATCAAATAAGAAATTTTAAGGATTGAAGGCAAATACATAAATATCCAAGCCCATTAAAATTATATCCAAATCTGATCATAACTTAAAGGATTGTTCTTACGGAACCACCAGTGTATTAACGTAAGTAAGATGGTAATTTATGAGAAGCTGGAGGGTCAAAGAAAGAAACGGATAATATATTCGTGATCTACACATATAATACACCTAGAAAAATTTATTCTAATTTCCGTTTCTGTTTTTTCATTGTTATACAATGTTATCAGGAGTGTTCTAAGCACTTGAAAGACTACTGACATGTGGATACTTAAGGTTACATGTTGTAATCCGCTACCCTCATAAATCCTAAAAGGAATATGACCGAATCTGATTCAAACCAATAATAATAATAATAATAATAATAATAATAATAATAGTAATAATAATAATAATAAAACACACGCTAGAAAAGGTCACAGAAAACGAGAAAGCAACCGTACTCTGGGATATGCCAATACACGCAGATAGAGAAATTAAGGCCAATAGACCAGGTAAGGTATAGTTGTCAAAGATCATGAAGAAAAAAAATGCTTTCTAGTTGATGTATCAATACCAGAAGATGACAACTTTTCCCTAAAAGAAATGGAGAAATTTTCAAAATACAAAGACCTGCAAATAGAGGTAACTCGAATGTGGAATCTAAAAACAGAAACAATTCCTAACATAGTAGGTGCCTTAGGTATAATAAAAAAATATTGAGACAAATACGTAACAAAAACACCAGGACTTACAAATATATATAACATACAGAAAATTGTACTACTGGGTACTGCACACATCCTACGCAAAACACTTTCAATACAGTAACCATAAGAGCATCACAGCAAACCACAGCACATACGCAAGGCACACAGAGCTGCACTCGGTAGTGAAGTGAAAGCACGTTATAAAAATTAAACTACTGAATAATAATAATAATAATAATTTCAATTGTGAGTGAAAATGCCAAACGAAATAAATGACATTAATGGTATGAA
>NC_068988.1:59244637-59248494 GCF_001194135.2 Octopus bimaculoides
TTTTCAAAATACAAAGACCTGCAAATAGAGGTAACTCGAATGTGGAATCTAAAAACAGAAACAATTCCTAACATAGTAGGTGCCTTAGGTATAATAAAAAAATATTGAGACAAATACGTAACAAAAACACCAGGACTTACAAATATATATAACATACAGAAAATTGCACTACAGGGTACTGCACACATTCTACGCAAAGCACTTTCAATACAGTAAACATAAGAGCACCACAGCAAACCACAGCACATACCCAAGGCGCACAGAGCTGCGCTCGGTAGTGAAGTGAAAGCACGTTATAAAAATTAAACTACTGAATAATAATAATAATAATAATTTCAATTGTGAGTGAAAATGCCAAACGAAATAAATGACATTAATGGTATGAAAGGGACTGGAACCAATGGTCAAAGTGTGGCAGCCGGTAGGTGCCCCAGTGTGCAGCAGGTTGTACCCGGTGGTAATCCAACAACTGCTTGCTTTAAGGCATAGATGGAGTAGACAGCTAAACATGATGGTTATGGAGTGTTACTACCCGAGCACCCCAGTGAATGCGAATTGCGTGACTGTCAGAGTGTACAGAAATCGAATGCACAGTGAATGGACGTAATGGAACAGTTCGAACTTACTGAACAGAGATTATATGACCAAGCAAGAGCAATACGATATAATGGAGTGGGGGGTAACAGAATTGGAGCTTGAAGCTATTAAAAGAAAGATATCGGGTGAGTTTAGTCATGCGAGAAATCAAAGTGGTATAGTGAAAGAGATGTACAATTGTTCGCAAGATATAATACCGTGAATTGTGAAAGACTTGAGATCAGTGACTTCTCAAATAATGAAGATTGATTAATAATAAACAGAATTTTGGATCCATTAAATATAGAAGGGACAGAATTTATGTGCAACTTTAAGAAGGTTAACCAGTGGAGACTAAATCAAAAGATGAATAAAGTCAATATTGTACTGCGACACATTGAAACAAAGGATCTCACACAAACAAATAATCTTATCAAGACTGCTAGTAGGATTGTTGTGAAAAGGAGGGAAAGGATTGAGAACTACTGAGAATAGTGCAGCAAACAGCTTCTTATTCCCAGAAAATGGCTATCCGGTTCACAGAAGACAGTATCAGAAATAGGAGTAAACAGATAAGCAATTAGTAGGCAGCAAGACCTGATGGGGTACAGGGATTTTGGATTAAAATGTTCAGTAGTACCCATAACTTGATCGGAGTAACATTAAATGCATTGATCAAGGGAAAAAAGAAATCTCGAGCTGGTTCACTAAAAGAAGAACGGTGTTGTGCTTCAAGGATGAATCAAAGGGAAATGTTGCTGACAATTACAGACCAATCTCCTGCCTCCCATTAAAGAGGAAGTTACTGTCAGGAGGAATGTTAGACGAACTGTATGAATTTCTTGATGAAATCGATTCATTACTGCCGGAACAAAAAGGCTGCAGAAGGAGATGCAGATGTGCTAAATATCAACAATTGATAAAGAAAATGTTAATGCAAGATTATAAACGAAAGAAAATAAATTTGGGAATGGCCTGGATTGACTATCGCAAAGCTTACGGTATGATTCCACGTTCGTGAATCATCGAGTGATTAGATGTCTTTGGAATTGCAAGGAATGTAACGTGTTTTCTGAAAAGAAGTATGGTGAGATGGGAAACTGAGCTATATGTAATCGTTTTTCACATGCTAAAATATATATCAATATTCTTATAAAACACATGTCAAAACTTGAATATGATGTATGCCTGAGAGAAATCTATGCTTGCCTTAAAATCGATGTGTTCACCAATACAACTCATGAAAGTCTATGAACAACTAATATTGTTTTGGAACGCGTAAAATATTTCTGTGGAAAATGTCAGTAGATATGTCTGAAGTGGTGTTCTATATCATGATTTTATCTATTAAAATTTACCGTTGGTAATGATTATCGAAAATTTACATAGAAAGCACATGCAATTATTTAGCTTAAATAAAACAAAGACAAGCTCCTGTGAATGATAAGGTAATCTTTACAAAGTGGATAATCTTACATTCACAAGACATCTGGAAGTTTTTTTATTAGTGTACAGACTCTAGTAAATGACATAGCTTCTAATGGAACAGTCTATATTACAGTATATATTACATCTTCAGAAATATCGTAAATTCTTCGTGAATTGCTAATTAGATATTACATTAAAGAAATGAGTGTTTGCTTCCTTAGTGGACACTAAATGTCTACTTATTTCTTCCACTAAGCTAGTTAAGCTCTACAAGTATACATTAGATTCTATTAAGAGCAGAACTATGCAGCAGCTGCAATTTCAAATGAATTTTGATATTCAATAAACAAGAACCTCGCACTAAAGGTCATAGATATTAGGAACGTATTTGCCTTCAAGACATGAGCATAATCGAGCTGAAACTTTTTGAAATTGCATAGCTTTTCTTTGATAAATCCTTCCAAGGCAAACTGAATAGCAGAGAGTTACAATCACCCGAACAGGGTGTTTTAACGAAGCTGAAACATGAACTACTGTGATTATCCCTCCCACGTTTACCCTGGAAAATGTGAACCATTGTCGTGTACATCTTAAGCACACTAATATCAACAGAATGTTAGGAAAAATCTAATTCATACTGACAAAAATACTAAACTTTCCTTTAGCATCAGTGACAGTATGAGCAGAAATATTTACTTGGAAAGCATAAAAAGCAAACACGATAAATTTAACCTAATAGAGGAAAGAATGAGATAAAACAATGCATTCACCTTATGCCGAATTTTGTGCCTTCGCTGAACATAATAAAGAAGTTGATACAACCAAAGATATATGTAACGAGAAAGAACACAAGCAAATATTTTTTAAAAAGAGGTTAAAGAAGACCACATGGCACAGAAAACTGATAAATTTAGATGCAAGTTGTCTTGTGACTTGATTTTTCCAGCTTGTACTTGGTGTGCTGTAACTATTTGAATAATTTTGGCATCCTCAGAACAAGAAGGAATAGGAAATATCAGACATATAGAAATCCAAAGGCCTTACTACACGAACGCAATTGCACTGGCGATTCATAAATATCTATACTGAAAAGAACAGGGATTAAAAAAAATAAACAGCATAAAGTGCTGAATGAGAGAGGAAAAATATTTTGAATATCATTTAGAAAAAAGCCGTATAGCAGCGTTACAAAGAAATATCGGCACATTTAGATCAAATAACTCAAATATGTTCTCCAAGTGCAACTTAAGTATATCCAAAGATCTACTTAATTCGCGTAAATTATAGCTGGAAATAGCACATATTTGCCTACATCAGACTACTTTTATGGGGGAATATATTTTTTGCAGACAATGTTGTTCAAAACTGAAATATCTATATATAGATTTGTGAATGCATTCTCAAAGTGATCTTGTTTACATGTTTCACAGAAGTGGCATATTTCAAACAGAATGTATGTATGTATGTATGTATGTATGTATGTATGTATGTATGTATGTATGTATGTATGTCATTGTTCAGTTCTATTTCAATATTTCTTGCCAATGGAAGACGAGAGCTGGCAGAAACGTTAGCACGCCGGGTGAAATGCTTAGCGGTATTTCGTCTGTCTTTACGTTCTGAGATCAAATTCCGCCCAAGTAGACTTTGCCTTTCATAATTTCGGATGGATAAATTAAGTACCAGTAGCGCACTGGGGTTGATCTAATCGACTGGCTCCTTCCCCCAAAATTTCGGACCTTGTGCCTAGAGTAGATAAGAATATTTCTTGCCAATAGGGAAAGAGCCGGTTTCTAATCTAGATCCAAGGCTCCTTCACTGGAATTTCAAATGCAACATGTATGTATGTATTA
>NC_068988.1:59249749-59251219 GCF_001194135.2 Octopus bimaculoides
AATATATATACATATATATATATATATATACATATACATACATATACATCAATATGCTGTATATAGATATATATTTGCGTGTGTGCGTATGTGTGTGTGTGTAGTTGTTTTTCACATGTATGCCTAAACACCACTAGTATCATTTTCTACTTCAACTCCAAATGAGTCGTGACATAATGCTGTCTCTAAGCAAATATCGGTATATCGGTTTTGTCTTGTTATTTACTCCCGTCTTTCACTTTCAAAGACCTTTTAATTTATCTTTCATCTTCACATGATATATTTTCAAACATTTCCCCTGTTATTTCCTGTAAGTTTCCTTTTATTTCTGAAATGTTTTCACGATCTTCAGTTTTTTCCATTTCTTACTCCCAGAACTGACCATCCGCTGTTAAATGTGCCTACACTACTTAGGACTCATATACTTGCATGTAGTGCATTAATATATGACAGTCTTACCATTCCGCTATTCATAACTTTGATACCTTCCATCAACATTTCCTCTTTGTCCCCATTTAATTTCGATGTATTTTTCAATGCATTTTTTGCATATCGTGTATTATCTTTCATGTTGTTGAAGAAACTGATACATTTGAATTCATATTTTGTTTGCTTACTTAAAAACTACATGCCTGTGGGTGTGTGGAAATATGTACGTACGTGTATGTGAATATGTATGTTAATCTGTGTACATATTCATAAATACATATAACTTTATACATTCACATATGTATTCATGTATGTATAAACACAAGCACAGAGACACATACACATAGACACACAAACACACACACACATAGATATATTGGTGTGCGTATATATATATATATATATATATATATATATATATATATATATATATATAAATATATACATATATATATATATATGTATATATACATATTTTACACACACACACACATATACATGCACACATTTATGTGTGTGTATAGACATGTATATATGTATGTGTGTGTATCTGTGTGAGTGCGTGTGTGTGTGTGTGTGCGTCTGTGTGTGTGTGTGTATGTGTGTGTGTGTGATTGTATAAACCCGCTCTATACATAAAGAAAAAACTCGTACAGATATTTTTATTACAGCGTTTGCATTTGCTCGTATGTAATTATACACAAAAGAAAAGCCAGTGTTTTGTGCATTGTATGCGTATGTTAACTTTTGCGCATTTATTCTATTTATCTATCCATATCTCTCTCTCTCTCTCTATCATCGAACTTTCTACCCTCCTATATCTACCAATATGCATGCATGCCTGTGAGTGTTCGGAGGTGCATTTACATACATGCGTGTAAGTGTTAGAATTCTGTGCATGAATATATTTACATTCATGCACATGTAATCATATCAATACCTGTAGGAATACATTTGTAAATATACACACACACGCACACACACATACATACACACATACACACACCCACACACACACACACACACACACACACACACACA
>NC_068988.1:59251229-59254802 GCF_001194135.2 Octopus bimaculoides
ATATATATATATATATATATATATATATATATATGCCTATATTATTTCAGTTTAATTTTACTTATATAACAGTTAATTTTATATTACACGCAAATTCAATATATCTTTTGCATGCATGCATGTATTCACGTTCAAGTAATTCTTGCCATGAAACTATTAGCACATTGTTTTTAATTCTGTATATTCACTTTTATCATATCAATTTCTATTATACATTTATTCAACGTTAACTGCAGATAATTATAACTTTCTTTTATACCCTTCCTCTGATCTGTTCTCCTTCAACAGCTGTTGCATATATTAGATTTCACCATTGCGATAGCACGTGTCGTAGGCATATGGATTTCTGGCTAAATATTTGATTGTTCCATTGCTTACTTTAGACATGTTGTTTAACTTTCCTATTCTGTGAGTTAAAATCTGCATATAGGTTGCTTATCATCTAGGCTCCTAACGACTCTGTTCATGATATAATGTGATACTGTCGTTACATTTTATTTCTTTTATATTCTAGTTTTTAAGAGTCTAGTATGTTTTGTAAAAAAATTATCATTGCTTTCACATGTGACATTATTTTCATACTGTAAATAATTTCTGTCATGTTTAATATTCCTTAGCATTAAATTGTTTGCACCTCCGTAGTTAGGGCCGTACAAACAAACGCGGTATATATTTTGGGTAGGAGGTGACTTAAAGCATAGTATTGTTGCTAAATTTAGCAGACCATCTGCCATGCGTAGAGGTAACCTTAGTAATATATGTAGGTTGTATAGGTTGTAAATTTCATTTCTCCATACACATAAAACCAAAATACTAGGTTGAACTGAAAATTTCATCGGCTGACTATGCTATGACGTAGTGACACTAGAATTGTGAAATATTGCACTCATTAATTTCAAGTCTTCTTATTAATAACTTAATGGTTTCTTACAAAGTAAATAGACCTGTGACTCATCAAACAAACTGCAAATATAAGTATTAGCGACTTCTCTGGAAACATGTACAAATTATGTCATCGTGGTTTTATCTACTATCCGTAGAAAAAAAGTTTAATTCTACATAGGACATTCATGCTGACATGATTGTTACATTAGGGGAAGATGGCCCAGCCTTAGCAAATAATGCAAACCAGAGCAGGTGAAATTTCAAGGAGAAGGAAGAGTCTTGAAGGTGACCCAAGTTCTCCGTCTGCTACCACTGAAGAAAACATTGTTCATCTTCAACACATTGTAATGAATGGAAGGCGATTGTCTATAAATCAAAATATCCAATGTTTTTAGTAGTATATGCTGTAAGATAAGTGAGAATATTTTTTCACATTGAACTTGCCACGACTTCTTACACCCGATTAAAAGCGCACCAGGCTTATAATAGCTGGCATTATTAGAGGCAGATCTAGCTTCTTTATCCGACCATTTCCTAGGGTAGAATAACACACACACACACACACACTCATTTGCACGTGTGCGCACGCACACATATACATTAACCTTCTCTTGGTTTCCTCTCACGTTCTTTTGGTCATCGCGGGGCTATAATAGAAGGCAGTGGCCCAAGATGCCACTCAGTGCGACTGAACTGTGCACTATGTGGTTCGGGATTAAACGTCTTACTTCACAGCCACGCCTGAAGTATATACGTAGGTTTTACCATATAGTTAGCGCACACACTTTGTGATTCTAAATCCTCATTCTATGTTAACTCAAACATAAATTGCCCAGATCGTTACCAGATATATATATGTGTGGCCAATTTCAATCGCCACTAATAAATCTTACGCTGTCACCATTTATCATATTTTATCATTTATAATATTTTATCGTTTCTTATAATGTTTTACCATTTCGTATCTTAACGGGAGCATCGCCACAAACAAACTGCTATTGCGAGATAGAACTCAAAATCTCAGAGAAAACAAACCACAGAAATAAGAATAGAATGCCTTTGATTATGGACATATGCTCGATTCTGTCTCAATTGAAAATAAAGAGCAGCAATATTTGTAAACACCTAATTTCCCTCCTTAATACCGATTTATATAATACCAAATCATATACAACTACAAAAGCACAAATGTAATCAAATTTTCCATCCCATTTTACTATTGGATGGTCCAAATAGCATGCAGTATTTTCTAATATTCCTCACTACAGTTGTAAAATCTTTATAATAATGATTGTGCAGTCGCAAATATAAAATATTACTCAGGGAAAGACGTGACGAAATATTTGGTGCCGCTTTCGTAATTAGAGTTTATTTGGGTTAGCTAAACCCTTCCACATCCTCTTGTCTCTAGGTTTCTAAGCGCATTCTTACCTTAATTAAATAAATCATTTCTACAAAGCTGAGAAAAATGTTTCGCAAATATATATAAAGAATAATTATTCGAAATATATATATATATATCTTCCACCTCAGTATCAAGAATATTCTGCACAATTCCTCGATATTGTAAACTTTCTGTAAGTTAATTACAATGCGTTTCAGTTCATCAGTCAATCACAAACGCACGCACACTGAAACATTCTTAAATTACATGTATAAGAACTTACAAACAGAGGCACCAAAAACACATTAACAGACAGATAAGAACACACATATATTAATAGTATAAAGAATAATGTGCGCGTGTGTGTACGCATATATGAATTCGCTTCCAGTTAAGAGCGTGCATCTGGAGTAGTAATTTGTATACAAGTTACCAATACATGCAGTGGCTTTATTGTACATATATTTTAACCATATCATATTCATATAAATAGAGTATACACAGTGATGTACGTCGAATATAATTTTGTTTATTTTTTTTTTTTTTACAAATTGCTCAGTCTCGGAGATTCATATTCATATTGAAAGTTTTAAGATAAATATTCCACTAATCCGAGTGAAGATGTCAAGAAAATTGCTTAGGCAGTGGGTTTCACAGACCGGACCAGATAAAATGTGCCTTAAATGTAAGTCTCAGGCATTTGGATATTCACGTATTTGCCTGGTGATTGTTTGCTTCATTATCTCTCTTACACTTGTGTATGTTAGGTAGGCCGTAAAATAAACTAGGTTTACATTTAAATTTCGTGATATAATCTTTTTGTTTTTCCTGTCGGTTCTTTTCCATTTAGAAGTATTAAGAACGCAAGATTTTTCATTGTTTCTTTGTTGTTTATTGTTTACAACTTTTTCGGAGGAGGTATCATATTCTAGTAGCTTTGATAATATTCTGTGTCCATCAGGACTACAGCACTTCCATTGTTTGCTTCTTTAATTGTCAGTTCGTTGCCCTTATGTAGTACAATAGATTTTTGCATTCTAGATTGTTGAGGATTGAATTAATTTTTGGCTTATATATATATATAGTTGAAATTTACAGAAAATCTAAAGATGTATAAACAACAAGCGGGTGTATTAGCTTGATGCTCGGGAAGGTGAGAAAGTCTTTTATGTTTCAAGCCTAGGCCCTTCAGCAGAAAGGTACACGAGAAATAAACACAGAGAATTAAAATAAACTTTTGGTGTTAGCGGTCAATCATGGCGACTGGCTGGACAAAGGTAGTTAGACAGGAGAGCTAGGAAGAA
>NC_068988.1:59255086-59256098 GCF_001194135.2 Octopus bimaculoides
TATATATATATATATATATATATATATATATATATTTATATATATGTATATGTGTGTATATGTAAATGCCTGTTTGTGTGTGTGAGTATGTTCCTATGCTTGTATGTACATAACCATATACACATGCGCGTGCCTGTAATGTATTTGTAGCGGTGTACACTTCGGTTTTTATCTACACATGCTTGTACTTTTGTCTTCTTTTGGGTTCTGAGCACCTATACACAAATACTTTGAAGCCGGATTAGACATTGTGGGCATGTACCTGAAAATGGTATAGAAAATAGAATATATTTCACGCAGTCTTTTTTCGTTAACTTTTTTCCACGTTTCGAACTGTTTCCCGACGTCCACATGGACATTTGAAACTATTCGATGAGTTTATGTTGAAATTGTATGAAAGCATTTGTCATATCGATCGCAATACTTTTTCCTTTATCGTTTGGAACGCTCGCTATTTTGAATAATGTATCTATATATTTGTTCAATTAAACTCTATTATGACTGCAAGAGTACTAAAAAGTGCTTGTCGAAATTGTACTAGAACGTTTATATGAAATATATAAATATAACAGCATCAAATAAAATATAAATACATCTAAGATAAATTCATTAGTTTCTATTGAACAATCTACTGTTAGAAAGTTAGGATGCAAACTGTGCGTATCACGTCTTTGTATAAATATTTATTTTATGTTTATGATTTACTACGGACAACATTTCTAAACGAATAAGGCAGTGAAGACGCTGGGATATGAACAAGTCTTATTTATTTTCTGCTATTAGTATCAGGAGAGAAAGTATAACTGTACACAAGTAAAACACTTTGAAAATTGTCCATGTGGGTAGGTGTCCGAATACCATTATACATATACATACAAACATGGGTATATGTGTGTGTGTATGTGTATGTGTATATGTGGTGAATATATAAGCATATATATGTAGATGTACGTGTTTGTATGTAAGTATATATATATATATATATATATATATATATGTTTATATATATATA
>NC_068988.1:59256264-59257270 GCF_001194135.2 Octopus bimaculoides
GAGAGAGAGAGAGAGAGAGAGAGAGAGAGGGTGCAAAATTAGGTATACAATAAGTATCACATGAATGTTATAATACTCGATTCATTAAAACATTACATTACATAGTCTCACTTTAGATGTTTTCAGTATCATTAATCATAATAATACATTTATCATAGCTATTATAATACTTTTATCGTATCTTTTCATATGTTCATAAAAATAAATGAGTATTCCACGTGTTTTCTCTCATAACAATATACTTAATTTTGCACCACTTTATATATATATATTTAATATTTTGGACAAATGGGGTTATGTCAATTACTGAGTTGAATCGTTTAGGAGATCATTCTGTGAATGTGTGTGTATGTGCGTGTGGGTGTGTGTTTGCGTGTGTGTTTATGAATATATATGTATGTATATGTGTACGTATATGTACATACACACACAAACACGCACACATAACGGGTGCATATACTGGGAATATCTGTCCTTGAAATAATTACCTGTCATACCTGTATAGTGCCTAGTTATTCCACGAGATGGTGTAAGAGTGGTTCTGAATACTGCAGCCCATCAGAGACAATATCCTTCTAGAGGGTACGTGGTGGAGTTTCGGCAGATGCAGGTTGGATTTGGGGGTGATGTGGGTGTATTTTTTAGGTCTGTTGATACGTGTGATGTTAGATGCGATGTTATCTAAGCAACAGTAGTAGTTCACCATGAAATGATGGGGCGCTGAAGAGTTTGTAAAGCTTCTGGCTTCTGGGGAAGTTTCGCTGAATTAGCGACAGGAAGCTTCTAGTTACGTTGGTGGAAAGTTCTGAGTTGAAAGGGGGCATTAATTCGAGTACCAGCGAAGTTGATTCAAACTGGTTTGATTCATACATGTAACACCCAATAAATTTGTTGCGTGCCGTTCTTTCGTTGGTCAACTTGCTCGTGGACACACACACAAACATACACATACACACACATCTCTCTCTCTCTCTCTCTCTCTCTCTCTCTCTCTCTCTCTCTCTCT
>NC_068988.1:59260223-59262134 GCF_001194135.2 Octopus bimaculoides
TATATCAACAAACTTTGAGTTAGTAGTTATCTGCCAATTGTTGAACTAGGTAGTAGGACCCTTCCTAATTCACACTTAACCAATAGAATTATCTTGGACTTCTCTTCTACTTTTAGAATATAAAATCTCTTTACAAAAGCTACATTTCCTGGTTTGTTTGGAGATATTGAAATACAGCCAATAGATCTTGAAAGGTGACGCAGATCACTTTTAATTTGATTTACCATATCATATACAGCAAAACATAAAATAGTTTTAGTTAAAGGAGTGAAGAGTTACTGACAATCATTTTGAAGATTCAAACAAATTTTGCTTTACAAAACCATTAATATTTGCTTATATATTTTGGTCTCGAAAGGTGTGCTATTGGATCGATGTTTCTTCGCTGAAGCGCAAATGTTGTGTACATTAAAAATAGCATTTATGTAATATGGAACATAAATTTCAGTCCACGTATCAAAAACGATTTATGTTTAGATACGAAAATAACAGCTTATATGAACCCACTTCAATATTTTAACGTACTTTAATTATTGACTAATTACAACAATGTTATAATGTTTGTAAATTCTATAAAATATAAATGGTAATGCTTGACTAATGACTTCGTTTTACATATGTAACTTCGTACTTTAAACATGAAAAACATTAAGAATCATTCCAGCTAAATTTTAGGCTATTTGCATAGCAGCTGTTGGAAGCATTTTATCAGACTTCATATTCAAGTCTTCTGTAAACTCGGGAGTTTTTTTGCATGTGCTTCATTCATGTACTTTAACTAAGCAACTAATCTTTCCTGAGTGACATTTTCACATATTCAAAAGTAAAGAAAATATATGGAAGTAGAGGGATAGGAAAAGAGCCCTCTAACTATGAGAAACATGACAGAATATGAAATGGAAGAGTGAGACGCCGTCCTACGTCATGATCACGACTCTCAGACACTACTTTTTTCTTGTGTTGATTTAATTATAATTACAGCACACATTGTCGGACGTGTCGATCTGCAACATTTCCGACACAATTACAGTAATATTTTCAGCAGATTCTTCCCCGTATCGTCTGCGACATAGTAATGTTGGGATGCTACTAAAGAATACAGCTTCCGTGGAAATGGCTCCAGATCGAGCGCGTTAAAAGGGGAGAGTCTGATAATTTTTTGACTGACCGAACATGCAGTGCCAAACTATTTCGATAGATGACAATTTACTTTGACTATGACAGTGAACCAGACCTTCAAAATGCGTGTGAAACCGGCCACCGAAATGTGTACCTTCAAGTACTTGTGGTGGACCCTATCAAAAACTTTGTTTGATCTAAGTTAATCCGTGTCTCAGCTATATCAGGTTGCTTACTATAGTATAGCGCATCACTGATCAGTCTGTCAACAAGCGCCAACCTCTTGGCAAACGCCATGTGCCGAAACTTAGCTGCGTTTACCTAAAATTATCGACATAGGAAGATAAGACTCGAACGGCAAAACATCCAGTGATTTCTACATTCTGAAGGTAGGCAACACATTACCTATATTTTGGGCTGTCATCGCAGAACTCCGAATTCTTGGAAGAAACATGAGTCAGGCCGTTGAGGTAGGAGAGTAGGAGATAAAAACCCTGCCTCGTCTCCAGTCCACAATTAAACAAATTGCAGCAGAAATTTCGCACACAACTGCTTGGATTCGAATAGCAACGGTCTAAGATGGCCCGCTAAAGAACGAACAGTATCTTTGCTACTACGTTGCCTTTGTCGAAAATTTCTTTGGAAGAAGAGAGGTTAGAAACTCAGTTAATAATATTAGATATCAGATTTTTAAATACGATAGGAGGGTAACAAGACTTTGTATATATATGTCAATTTCTCATTAAACTCATTATTAGCGCTTTAATACATGTATTGTAACCTCTAAATAAT
>NC_068988.1:59262951-59265076 GCF_001194135.2 Octopus bimaculoides
GCGTGGGAGTGCTAAAATGTTCCTGACTTTAAGGGTATCGTGAAAGACCGTTGGGGGCACCAACATCTGATTTCTCCGGAGGGCTTAGAAAAACGGAAGGGCCACTTCAGTAAGTGTGTTTACCTGAGAGGGTAGTATGTTGAATACAATCATAATTACCTTGCACAAGGCCAAGAACTTTTCAGCAGTCCCTCGTATATATAAAAACACATATGCAAGCTTAAATTTGAGACTGCCTTAAAATATCGCCAGAAATTGGTCCCCACAGTTGCTCGCCCATGGTAAATAACTTCCCGATCACGCTTATATTACACCGTATTGTCTAATACATTAAGTTGTATAGTTGCGAGATATACTGCGTATGATAGAATACAGGATGGTCACGGGTGGAATGCATTTGACTATAGTCATTTTACATAAGTGTTTCATATGTGAGGAAGTACAGATACAATTAAACGTATTACAAAGAACTGAGTTGTGGAACGTAAAATATATATATTTAATTTCCCTTTCATACTAACATATCTTATTCTTTTCTATTATAATACATTCTGCCTACTGGCTTAAATGTGTCTAATCTATAGCATTCATACTATTAGTTTCTTTGCTTCCATTTGAAGGGCCAACTAATAATTTAAATATCATTGATTAATGCTGTAACCTAGTGTCAAAATCTTAAGAGATTTTAAATTATTAGAAACGCCGTTTTCATTGAGTAGTTAGTATTATTTCATTGATCATAGATGGTTATTTAAATAAAACAAACATAGGGAGATGTATCTGAGTATCTAAGAAAGAAATAGATTTTCAATACATCATTCAAAATTATTCATTGATATAATTGTAGAATAAATGAAAACCTCTGAGACTATTTTCCTTGTGGACTTTCTTCATGCTACATTCAATATATTTTATGTCCATTTATCACGATGAATGAACTATATTCATTTCATTTTAATACCGTTGCTATGAAAAGAATTCTTAGAACATTAGACAAATGTTGGCGTTATTTAGTACTTCTCCATGTATTGAATTCTAACGAGTTCGCTTTCCGTGTGCATCTTTCTTGTTTCGACAAAATATACGTCCCGTGAAAATATACGTTACACACACACACACACATAAACAGTGAGAAGTGGATATAAGCCAATATCACATTCTAACAACGGACCATGCAAACTGACAAGACATTTTTGATATAACGCTGAATGAATTTACATTCCTGATTAAACTATTTTAGACTATGTAACTATATTACATACAACAATTTTATTTATTCAGAAATAATCGGCAATGAAAACAAAATGAGTTACTTATTAATGGATAACTGGAGACAATTCAAATTTTCAGCTACTTTTGGCTTCAGACATTACTTAGTACCTCATACATATACTCTTCCATGGGGCGTAGGTGGATGAGAAGTCACTGTCTCAAATTGAGGATGTGAGGGCTGCAATTGTATACTTTTCAAGGGCTGAACTCGTACGGCCTTAGCGAATTTGAAATTTGCACTCATTAGATGAAGGTAAATTGATGTGGTTTGTTTAAAGACAACAACCCGCGTGATTTAGACACCAAACCTACGGTCATGTGACAGTGAAACTGCTCCTTAAATTTTTAGCGTTCCCAACATCATAAGGAACCTTTAAAAAAATACTTTTTCGATGTTCTACGTTACGCAGTTTCCACGCTGCTTTCATTCAGTAATTTAGAAAGCGAGGATAACAATGTGCCGTATTAAATTTGATTGAATGATTAAAGTATTCTCTTCTGTCAGCATGCATTCCACAGGAGCATTAATGTTTATCCGTATGGTGAACGTTACCTCGGCACAAAACATATACATATTAACCAGAGTGCATATTTATAAATTATACTCCGCTGGTATTCAAATATTCCATATATATAGGCGCAGGAGTGGCTGTGTGGTAAGTAGCTTGCCTATCAACCACATGGTTCTGGGTTCATTCCCACTGCGTGGCACTTTGGGCAAGTGTCTTCTACTATAGTCTCGGGTCGACAAAAGCCTTGTGAATGGATTTGGTAGACGGAAACTGAAAGAAGCCCGTCGTATATATGTATATATATATACACACACATAAATATATATATATATATATATATA
>NC_068988.1:59265206-59266361 GCF_001194135.2 Octopus bimaculoides
CACACACACACACACACACACTCATATATATATATATATATATATATATATATTTACTATTTGAAACAAATATTTCTTAAATAATGCTTATCACTAGATGTGTAGCTAATATTGTATAACATATTATATCTGTCTTCATGTGCAAAGATACGTGCTATTGCATTTGCAATTTTGGACATCTTATAAATTTGATAAAGTGTGGACATTTTCTTTCAAAAAATTTTATCAAGTTAATGTTTCATAGAGGCACTACACCTTTCATTTACGAAAGAATTGGTCCGGATGTATATGGAATCGAACGCTAAAAAGGCTGCTAATTAAACATTTACAGAAGGTAGTTCCGTGAGATTTGCCTAAGTGAGGATTTAGTAAAAGGTTTGCGATTAATTAGCAGATTTAGTGTTTCCAAATTATATTCATCTGAAAGGACATGGCTAGTAAACATACTTGATGTTACACCCTTGGTCTCTAAGAAGATACTGCATTAGAATTATTTGAAGAGGCGAGAATGAATTTTAAAAAATTAAGATAATTATTTTTCTGAAACTTATATTTTAATTCCAATGAAAACAACTTGATAAGAACGCAGATAAATTTAAGCACTAAATTTCAATTATTATCAATCGATCAATTTGAAATAAACGTGATTGATTATTGAAAAGCTTATTATTAGAATGAACGATTAATCATTGAAATGCATTTGCATAATAAAAGGTGAAGTAGTTTATTATGAAGAAAATGTAATGGATTAAACAACTTTGCAAATTTATTCCTTTTCATTTCTAGTACTCAGAATCACAAAGAAGCTGAAATCTTTTTAAAAACTTGTCAAATCCGTTTTAACTATATGGCTAATCATCCAAATAACTATTTGGAAATTTGATGGATTATTTATTGATATCCTTATTAAGTCGTAAAAGTTTGTTACTGGAATTACTGACACGTTCTATTAGCTACATGGCGAGTGAAATCAATGAATGCGTTTCTTAGGAAACGTTATTGTATTTCCTATACCCGCTCCAAAAGTTACAGTAAACAAACAAGCAAAACGAGTAATAACACCAATGCTAATAATAATAATAATAATAATAATAATAATAATAATAATAATAATAATAATAATAATAATAATAATAATAATAATAATAATAATAA
>NC_068988.1:59266741-59276937 GCF_001194135.2 Octopus bimaculoides
TAATAATAATAATAATAATAATAATAATAATAATAATAATAATAATAATAATAATAATAATAATAATAATAATAATAATAATAATAATAATAATAACAATAATAACAATAATAATAATAATAATAATAATAATAATGATAATAATAATAAAAATTATAATAATAATAATAATTATTACTATTATTATAATCCTGTTGGCTTCCTCTGATCGCCATTCTTGTCTTCACAGATAAGAGATGCCCTCTTCCTAGGCAGTTCTTTTTATTACATGGCCAAAATATTTGTGTCACTCCTTTATTATCACCTTTCAAATGCAAGATATCATGAGCAAAGTCATTTTTTATTCAATAGTTTAACTATGGTTTATATCATTTAATCGTGTTACGAGGAGGCAGGCATTGCTCTGCCTATAAGGTGTACGCTTCGAAAGTAATAATTTTATGAATCCATCACGCTATACGAAAACTGTCCCTCGGAGCATTTAGCTCCTGTTATTTCTTGTCGTTTGAGAGACCACACAAAACTCGTCCATTGTCTTGAATCTGATTTTAATCTACATAGAAACAGTTGCTGATAGCTCATTGAGCCAAAGATGAATTGCGATCAATTCTACTTTAGGGACGTGGAATATATCCACAAAGAATAATTCGGGCACTTTTATCGCTTATATTCCTAAGAAGTTTGAATTAGGATAGAATGTTTTATTATAATGTAGATATATTGCTTGTATAAAGTTCAGAGACACAATTAGAAATGAGATTTATATGAGATAAATACGGAAAATTTTGAATTAATTTGCATTTTTCAATTTTCATTTTTACGATATATGAACCATGTTGTATATGCTGGCTTTGATATCTAATGTAAACTTATGAAACCTGTTTTATGTTTACACCAACAATATTCCAAATTATTCACATGCGATTGGCGCTACGATACGTGTATTACTGAGCAGTTTTAGACGGATAAATGCAGCTTTTATGTAGAAAGTAAAGTATGTTTTCGTATTAACTTTATCGTAAACATTTTCTTTATCCGTAAAACATGTCATTTATTATTATTAAGGCATTGAGATGTGAGAACCGTTAACGTGCAGACAAAATGGTTAGCGGTATTTCTTGTATCTTAGCGTTCTGAGTTAACATTCTGCCGAGAACAAATTTGTCTTTCATCGCTTCTGGATCGAGAGAATAAGTACTAGCAGAACATTGGGGGTACACTTAACGAGTGTACTAAAGAAATAGGGAAAATGTTAATTAGTGGGAACCCATTGTTGTAGGAGTGTGTTTTCATATAATCGCATTATCTCTTTGTGAATTGGGTGCCCGAGAAACCTCGAATACTTGAAATGCTTTAATGAATTATATGCGTGAGTTCGCGGAGTTTCAAGAAGGAAGCAAAATGATTAAAATTTATTCATCAAATCCCTTGATAATGATGATCGTATCTATATTTTTTTATATATCATATGCACTACTAGTTGCATTACCGATAGATTATATTTCTATTAGATTGATGATATGTAAATGCATTTGCCAAACATACAGCGTTATTTCATTCTGGGAATACGAAATGAGAGTTGGTATTTCAGCATTGCCATCTCATGAATATATAAATAGTGATGGAAAGATTTTCTGGAGGGAATGGAAATAATTATTCTGAAGCAAAAAGAATTCATACTAGTTTAAACATAAGATATGCCCTGGATCAATCAGTCAATCTTTCGGATTGTTTTTGCTCAGTGCTTCTGAAACATAATTTATGTAGCTTATAAATAACAACATCGCGATATATACCCGCATACACACACAAGTTTATTCATGTAAATATTTATGTGAGACTGTGTGTTTGCTTGTGTGTGTGTGCGTGCCTGCGCGCGCGCGAGTGTGTGTGTGTGTGTGTGTGTGTGTGTGTGTGTGTGTGTGTGTGTGTGTGTGTGTGTGTGTGTGTGTGTGTATGTGTGTGTGTGTTGCTCAAAAGCACCAGCTTCCTTCTACAGCATTAATTTGCAGTGACTGAAATTTCCTCCCCATCATATGACCTTTGATTAATACATTTCCTACATTTGACCCACCACTAGCAATTCTAATCTATCAAGCGGACGAAATATTGATCTAATAGACCAAGATGACCAATGCGAAGAATATCCGACAAGACGGGTGCAACATATGAGAAGAAACGATGAAAATCATCATCTCTTTTCAAATTGATAAAATATACATTGTTTGGCTTAGTAACGATGATATCATAACAGATAGCCATTTACTCCTTCACCTCGTTGAATGTCTTAAACAGGCTCTGCAGTTGGATAAAAAAAACTCTATCGCAGGGAGAACGACTAAAAATGAGTATCACTTCTTACGTTCTCCATCTATTGTAAAGGCACAACTTTTAAAAGCAGAAAGACAGCATGGAAGACATTTGAAGGGCATCTAAGACTGGTGGGAACAAGGGAAATGTATTACTGAGGTTAGAAATATGTTCTAAGTTCTCGTAATAGAAATAGTTCAAATGAAAAGGTAATAACGTCCTTCTCAGATATTTCAAATGGTGTACATCGTTAATAGGCAGTGCCTATTTTTTTGATTCTACAGCAAAACGGTATGAAGAGGTCCAGCATATTACATCTAAAATCTAAGAACATGAATGTGATCACAGCGATGAGTTATCAAGCAGCGACTCATCGCTGAGTCTTCGGATGTTTACGGAGCACATATTTCAGTGAAGTACGACAGTGGTCATACAAAGGTCAAATGTTACATCGCAGCTGTGTAAGAAAAATTTAAATCTAGATGTCACAACCATCTTTTGAATTTTAGGTTCTATGATAAGAGACATCCAACGACAATTTCAACTCTAATCTGGACATTTAAAAACCGAAAATACCTACTTCGATAACGAATGAAAACACGGACTCTTTATTGACGGGTCTAAAAAATGTTCTGTGTGTACTTTTGAAGACCTAGATCTCTTAAAACACTTGAGAACATCTAAAAATTACATGAATTCAAGGAACGAGATTTTCTGTATGACCGCATTTCAAGAAATACATCTTATCAGAATGTAACCCCATAACACAGATCACATAGCGTACCATTAGTATCTTGTTTATGTTTGCATGACATTGAATTGTTGTTACATTGGTAATCTACTCCGTGTTTTTCTTCTTGTCCTTTTTCTAGCGTCTATTGTTTAAAAGTTATCAGCTCCAAAGTTCACTGATAAACGGTCTTGCTCTCAGGTTCATAAAGAGCGAAATAAATGAGCATTTCGACCAGGAAAACCTGTGTAACTGTATTTAACAAGATGTGTGTTTTTTTATAAAGAATGTTTTGATATTAACTTTATCGTAAACATATTCTTTATGCGTAAATCATGTCATTTATTATTTAGGCATTGTGATGTGAGAACCGTTAACATGCATAAGAAAATAATTAAAGTGATGGAAATATGCACAGCGGGAGACAAGAATGGCTAGATGTTTATCGGGGAGTTTAATGACACCTACTTAACTGTGCGTACGTGGGAGTGTGTGAGGATCACCCGGAAGTTACTCTGTGTGTACTGATGCATATAACATTTTATTCATGATATATTTATTTGTCCAATTCTTCCTATGTTGTTTTTTTCTTATTTACTCTTTCTCTTTGATTTACTACTAAATACATGTAGACATTCTTTTACTCTTTTACTCTTTTACTTGTTTCAGTCATTTGGCTGCGGCCATGCTGGAGCACCGCCTTTAGTCGAACAAATCGACCCCAGGGCTTATTCTTTGGAAGCCTAGTACTTATTCTATCATTCTGTTTTGCCGAACCGCTATGTTTATGGGGTCGTAAACACGCCAGCATCGGTCGTCAAGCGAGGTAGGGGGGGGGTAACAAACACAGACACACAAACATATACACACACATATGTATATACATATATACGACGGGCTTCTTTCAGTTTTCCGTCTACCAAATCTACTCACAAGGCTTTGGTCGGCCTGAGACTATAGTAGAAGACACTTGCCCAAAGTCTCACGCAGTGGGAATGAACCCAGAACCATGAGGTTGGTATGCAAGCTACTTACCACACAGCCACTTCTGCGCCTACATTGTATATAACACCACAACGAGATTTTTCCCTCACTATGCATACACGAGGCGGTTAAACTTACTGCAGCTAACAACACGTTCTGCTACAACCGAGTGTAATATTCATTATAAGATCACATTACGCGTAACTACAGTAGGGAGGAATGCACCACAACCGGTTGTATAGCATCAAACCCGCGAGGAATCGATGTAGGATGAGCCGAGACGATATATATATATATATATATATATATATACACACGCACACATAATTTCTCTTATTCTTTTATTTGTTTCAGTCATTTGTCTGTGGCCTAGTACTTATACTATCGGTCTCTTAGCCGAAAGGCTAAGTTACGGGGACGTAAACACACCCGCATCGGTATCCAAGCGATGGTGGGGAGACAAGCACACGCACACAAACATACACACAAATATAAACACACACACACACACACACACACACACATATACACACACACACACACACACATATATTTATATATGTCTCTGTGTGTGTCTCCACTTTTACTGAAACTTTTTCCAGCCCTAATCTTACTCCCTCTTTCTTCATCCTTAGCCCCTTTTCCGCCCACGACTGCCTCACATGGACTTTGTCTTTCCCTCTCTTTCTTACTCTTCTCCTTCGTTCTCCCTCTTTCTCTCTGTCATTTCCCCTCTCTTTCTACTTTAGCTCCTTCGTTTCTCTCTCTCTGTGTTCTCTCTCTCTCTCTCTCTCTCTCTCTGTCGCCCCCGCTTTCCCTCTCTCAAAACTTCCTCTTTCAAAACGCGACCAATGGCCAGAGAAAGCGGTGTCGTTACGTCCGTTGTCCTCTAGGACTTACTCTACTCTATTTTCACTTTGTGCAACCCCCACTCAGTTCATTCGACAACTACAAAGATATTTCTGCTGTATTTGTGGTATACGCATAACTATTACTATCTTTATCAAAGTTTGTATATAGCCGTAAGGGCTCGTGATGTTATATATGTATAATTCGTTGTGTCGTATTTATATAACGTCTTGTGACTGTGGAACACACTAGCAAATGAAAGGAATGCGCACCATCTCGTTCGTGTCGACCTGGGCCCTGTGACACATGCCTTTCTGATGCCAAGAAATTTCTGAAAGATAATTGCATGTTTTCGGGACCAGAAGATGCAGAGCAACAGGAAATCAGTCAGAAGACTTTCGTGACACTTCTACCTGTACTTAGATGAGATTGCTTAGCCGCTAAACTGTGACCATTTCTTCGACAACTAAATATAAACCAAAGAAGAAATAATATATTTTAAAAATTACATACATATATGCATACATACAAACATACACAGATACAAAAAGTCTATCCATCTATCTATACACATACATGTATGCATTCCTGCGTATATGCTTACATGCATACATGCATACAGACACACTCATTCATACATACATACATACATACATACATACATAGCACATAAATACATATGCATTCATCTAGACATAAAAACGCATCCATAAAACAAACATACAAATCTGCGCATACACTAACACCAAATACTGCACACACACACATATGCACAAATACCTAGATGATGTTGATAAAAGTTCCAATGAAGGAGCCTTGAATCTATGTTAGAGTCCGGCTCTTTCTCTATGGACAAGAAATACAGAAATGAAACTGATTGATAACATACATACATGCATATATGCATACATATATAATACATTAACAGTGAGTCAGATAGCTGTATATTTACACGTATGTATATATGTATCTTCACATACGCTCCCACTATATATTTTATCATAAGTGATGAAACAAAACTAATTCATTGGAACGAAATTTAATACGTACTGGTCTATAGGACACTTAACATTTTTACCGACAATATTCTTAAGCATATGATGATGTCGTTTTCAAAGGAAATTTGTATGTGTATTATGTTAAATTTCCTGTTAGTGATTACAAGAAAAATTTATATTTTTGTTCATTCAAACCCTACATAGAGACATGTATATGTGTGCGAGTGTGTATGTGTGTGTGTGTGTGCGTGCGTGCGTGCATTTTTGCGTGCGTATTTCTATATTTGTGTGTATGAATGTAATCTCAGTGGAGGTGTAAATCTTTCGAAGTGAATGACATATCATTCAACCATTCAGAAACTAGAGTAATGAAGGAGGAATAGATACGATGAATATGCTATTGTTAAATTCAATACACTTCATAAAGTCTCCTTCTATTTTGTCTTGGCTGAATTCTAAAATTGAAGCCTTTCTACTCCATTCTATTGTATAGATGTTATAATATATCGCTATTGTTTGCGTGACATTTCTGACAACGGTTTATGTTTTACATGGCATCATCAGAGATGGATGAAGAGAAACGTTGACCTTTGCGTAGATCTTCTGTAATTCGATTTACTGAAGTATACAATACAATTTAATCATATTCGCAGTTTACTTAAAGTATATCACATTTTTTACGGTCACTAATAAACCTATATGAAGTAGGTAAACATCTGATTTGTAATGGAGCTGGACATTTAAGATGTTCCTTCAGTTATATTAATCGTGATTGGCTGGCATCTCTCAGGATATTGATTTAAAATCAAATGAATTTTTTGATTTGATTTAAAATCAAATGAAATTTTACTTCTTGAACATTATTTGCTGTGATATTCAGGTTGAAGCAGTAGTAAGCATAAGGTAAATCAACTACTTTTTTACTACGAGGCTTAATGTTCGAACACTGAGCTCACTGAGTAACTTGGGCAAAGATATGTTTCATCTATTCACAGGTCAGCCAAAGCGTTATTTGTGAAAATATTTGAAAATACAAATTCTGCTTCTCCTTTTTTTATTTTTTTATTTCTACATGATATAATATTTATTAAACAAAATAAACACAGGAAAGAGTAAACTGCAAAAACAAGGAAGATGTGCTTAGTAAATGTTGGTGCATCTAATGCAACTACATTCAATTACTCTCAAGACAGCAGATCGGTGGAATATATACTTTACATCTTGTTACTGAGAAAGACACGTTTCCCTTTATTTCAACTGTTTATAAATATTGTAAATAGCTAAGAGAATTTCATTCTCAGAGAAGTTCTTATTACAGATTAGGCAATACTACAATCATCACCCCCAATATACATGTGTGCTAGTGTTGTTAGAATGCTGCCTTTGTTCTTGGAAATCAGACACTTCAAGATGGCATGTGTTTAGAGCATTTCCGCCTGATCCTACCTGACCCTAATTGATACAAGGACGTTAGGATGCCTTTTGTGGGATATTACAAAGCATTTAGAATTGCGTAATATTGGTTCATAGGTTTCCTTATTATCTCCAATGTTGTACGTTGTTATTATTATTGATGTTGTTATTGTTTCGTGTTAAGTCAATTCTGATCAAGAAAAATTGACATTTGATGTTTGAGCAATACCTTCAATTTTGTGAGGAATTTGATTTAAGCAAGACTTGATTTTGCCGTTCATATTCAGTAAATCATATTTCAAAAGTTATTCAAATTCATACATTTACCTACATAGCGTAAGTCTCTTTCCACATTTTATTAGTCGTAGGCCATAAGTAACATAATATTACGTAATCTTTGCTATATTTAAATGGCATAGTAAAATCCAGTGTGGATTTGACTGTTATTTCTTAGGAATTTGGTGAGACATATGTAGATGTTTGTTGATTTGAAGATAGGAAGAAGATCTTTCCATCTTATTTGTATTTGCCAAGATTTGTATTGGACATATTTTATTTTAAATCTAGTGGCTAATATATAAATGTATGTGATATTCAGCTGCAATATTTTCTTATGTTCTTATATTGCAACCTCGTCAAAACAGACTTTGTCATTATATATTCAAGCTTGTTGGTACCCCATAAGTGTTATTTGTGTTGATATTGTTCGAATATAATCAATTGACAATAGTTTTCGAAAATAGTAAACAGTGAAGAAAAAACAAAAAAAAAACAGCGATAACCACTTCATTTCTTAAAGAAATTTAACTTTGAATTCATGTATATTCATACATCTTAATATTTGAATAGTTTTAAATTACTATAAGGAAATAGCGAAATGGAAATGTTTGAGACTGTCAACTGAAAGACGATTTTCCTCACATAGCTTGCTTTAGTAGACAAAGGATGGCTCGATACATATAATTATTATCGAAAGATTCATTCCTTAATTTTATATAATTATATGGTATTTGAATTTCCTTGATATTTAGTTATGTCTAATGTAACTTACTGCATCATACTTTTTCACTGACTCTTCTATAAATAAGAAGTAAATTAGTTTTAATGTAAAATCGCTGAAATGAATCTATCTGACATTATAAATGCCGATAACTTCGGTTATCACTTCATTACAACATTGAATAACCCAATTATCACATAATTGCCGTTGGAAATCCCTGCATTATCGGTAAAACTCGGGTACTTTATCAATCGATAACTATGTAACAGGGAAAAGATATTTGCTTTAAAGAAAACTTATCGTCGGTATTCATTGTTGTAAATGTTTCACTTATCTTTAATACAGAAAAAATTTGTTGGAATACAGTAATATTGAATTCGCTGTAGTTTAATTTATTTGTTCATCTAAACTATTTAACACAGTTATAAATTTTATGTAGTTCGGAATGAAAGGGACTGAATACATGTTTTTTTTCTTTTTTTAATGAAAAAATAGTTTGCGGACTATATGTTTTGGTAATATATATCTAAATATCAGAAAGTGAAATTAATTGAAGTAGGGAATTGTCGCACCTGATCGTAAGACTATTGTACATCACTTTTAAACGTGTATTGTTCATCACTATATAAAATAATATGTAATATACAGTACAAAGCATATCATCGCTGAGCTAAAAGTAGTTATTCTAGGTGATCAGCTCAACTGCTGAATATGAGAGCCGTGAGGCTGAGAAATGGAGTGTCTCAGAAATAGACTGTCATTTTCATACATGGCATGTATTTGTCGATATGACGTGAGAGGAAAGGGGTATGCAAACAGCAACAATGTGGATCCAATGCCCGGTGAGAACCATTTAATTTTATTTAAGTTCATCATTGTTTATTATTTCTTTAGATCATTTTAGATGGCTTAATTAACAAAAGAAACATCAAAGCTGTTAGCGATTTTCAAGACGTCCACCAATGATGGGAGGTTACTAAGGCTGTAACCCGGCTGTAGGCTTGTAATTTTTCAACATCAAAGGCTATTGCAGAATATAGTGGCAAAATGCGTCTTTGAGTTAACGTATCGCTATTTTAAGGTTAAGAACAACGCAGTTAATCTAACTAGGATTCTTGCCATATAACCTAGTTGCTCATAGCAAAGAGGTTATTGCTACAATCACTCCAAGCTCATCAAATTCTAATTACAGTAAACCGTGAAAAATTACGTAAGGCATGTAAGCATTTACATACTTTTCTTAGATCTGTTTCACAAGAAACTACGAAGCCTTCTGATATTATTAAAGACTTGTGCCTAGTATACAGAGCACTGAAATGGAACCCGATAAAACGTAGCTTCCAAGCAAAATGAATAAGCATTTTTACTATTATAGCCGGAACGTCAACATTTCAAGCTTTTATTAGGCGTATGTTTAATATCACCTCAAACGTTTACTTTTCCTTGCCGTTTCCATAGATCGGTGGGTTTTACTTTTTAAGGCTTTAATTCATCATTCGACTTAAAGCAGACTGTTAGTAAAATTGTTGAAAATAATCGAAAATAAGTATACTACTTAGGAAATAGCTACGCATTGTCTTAAACCGAAAATAGACACGAAAACATACATGTATACAAACAATTTATGTTTAACCCACACGTTTCGAGTTCTTTTACAGCGCTTAGAAAAACTGATGGAATGCTGCATAAGTTCGTGAATATGTTGAATCAAATCATAATCAGGTAATCATCCTCTATTTTTCTTTTACACAAAGTCAGGAAATATTTAGCCTCGTTCACGTGTGTGTGTGTATATATATATATATATATATATATATATATATATATATATATACGTTGCAAACTGCTGTTTATATTAATTTTATATATACACATTAGAGAATCATTAAATCATCCAAGTATTTGGATGACG
>NC_068988.1:59277314-59278248 GCF_001194135.2 Octopus bimaculoides
CACACACACACACACACACACACACACACACACACATACACACACACGATATGATATGATATGACACAGATATATCATTACACACATGGGCTGACACAGATTTACACATAGTGAACGTTGTAATTTGAGCGGTACATTCACCGTAGATATTAGATATGATCTCATCCAACATTTCTCGCTTACTTATAACAAACGGAAAACGCTTTGGGCAAACCGAAGCTATGCTAAAACATCCGTCACTGCGAAGCTGACTTCTTACCCACACCGTCATATAAGCTTCCTTCTAAATTACCGACAGCTATATGAGATATAACTTCCGCCTTACATAGAATGTATGAATAACGTTTATTTGTATAACGAACATTCCAGAGAAATATTTTCCTCACAGAGCATTGCACTCGATAACCTCAGTGCGTATAAAATTTCTTTTCTAGAACACCTATTACAATTCTCTTCCTAGATATCATCCTTAAAACACATATCTGTTTTTCATTCCCATGACGTTCATTCGGCTGTAATTCATTCTACACGCGTGATATTTTCGTCATCTACGCCCCTACAAAATTCTAAATGATTAGTAATATCTTCCTCGCCCCAAGAAGAAATAAAATGTATTAGCGAGTTCGCCAGATCCCATTTATATATTTAATGTCATTAGTTCTTGTCTTAAATATAGCTTATTCAAAACGAGGTCATGACAGAGTACGCATTCATTTGGTTTAAGATCGTACCTTTGAAGCAAATCTGGATTCGTGTGTGCGTACATGCATACATACACAAAAACAAACACACACGCACATACACACCCATATACATACATACATACATACAAACATACATACATACATGCATACATACATACATATATACGTATGTATATATACATATATGTATATATATATATATATATATATATATATATATATATATATAT
>NC_068988.1:59279458-59280857 GCF_001194135.2 Octopus bimaculoides
GTGTGTGTGTGTGTGTTTAAATATATATACATGTACATAAGCACATACATACACATACAAACATGGGTACATACATACATACATCCATCCATACATACATACATACATACATACATACATACATACATACATACGTAGTTTCCCAATAAGTGAGAAAAGAAAAGGCTTGAACATTTGGATCTTCGGAAAAATGCTTTCCGTTAATTGTTCCGACATTTACAGCCTGGGCTGTAAATACGATAGGTTCAACTTTGGAGCCCGACCAACATTTATCGATAGGATACAGAATTGTGGTCGATGGTATTGACTAATCATCTCCCTTGAATTTTACTCTACCATTTGTCCTTTGCAAATTTGGTGATTGTAGTAATAGTAAGAACAACAACGGCAACGCCGACGACGATGGTGATGATGATGATAATGATGATGATGATGATGATGATGATGATGATGATGATGATGATGAGGGGGAGGAGGAGGGGAGGAGTTGAAGTCTGAAGAAGACGATGGTGATAACGATGGCCACGATGATGATTATTATTATTGTTATAGAATATCTTCTTTATTCCTTTATTATTAAGGAATATGTTAACCCATATTTTGCAATACTTTATGAAGTAAACAACATTTACAAACAACTGTCCAAAATAAAGTTTATTAAGAAGTAAGACCCGCCAACTCTGTAGCCTGTTATATGGTATTAGATGAAAGATATTTTCTCATGTCACTTCTAACGTTTCATCTGCCGATTTCAGTATGTAATAAACATAGACGAAAAAAGAACTGCTCAGAAAGTAGGTGATGAGGAAAAAAGTTAATAAATACGTATTGAACAGTTGACAAAATGATTCTACTCCACTCTCGCTTATTGCATGCACTAGTAAAAATTGCTTTTACGACGGTCCTGCCAAAAAGTAATTAAATGCATTCAACATTTGCGCATGCGAATGTTTATTTCAGTGACCCGAAATGATGACGAAGTAGATACGTGAAGTATCTTTGTTGAGTTCAATACATAAATGTAATTTACAGCAAGTAAGGAAATTAATATTTTCCGGTCAGTAAGAAATTTTGGCATGATATATTAGTTCAATTTCTATAATATTATATTATAGGTTTTTCGTGATTCAAGGGGTTTTATACTGAACTGTTTTAACTTGCGATCCACTTCTGTTTTGCAATGTAATTTCCGAGATAAATACCTACTCAATAACAAATAAATAGTGTTAAATTAAATTTAATCAGTTTTCCTAAACCCAAATTTCGTGGCAATAATACAATGGTTGGAGAAACATAAATTCTTCTATACACGTATATAATTTGTCCAATCTGTGTATACATGTGGACAGACACAACACGTATCTATACGTATGTGTATATATATATATGTATATATGTA
>NC_068988.1:59281314-59282788 GCF_001194135.2 Octopus bimaculoides
TATATATATATATATATAAATATATATATATATATATATATGTATGTGTGTGTGTCTGTATGTATGCATGTATATGTACATATGTATATGTATCTACTATATGTGTGGAAAATTCTATCTGTGGGAGTGTTTGTGGTGTTGTTAGCTAACTCCTCCTACATCGTTTTATCGGTTTTGATGAAACTTCAAACGTGACTAGAACACATGTCTAGAAACCTCATTACATACTCAAATCATTGAAAATCGATAATAGGGGCCCTGGAAAGGTCCTTATATATGACCAAGGGAAATAATGCATTTATTTTCCGAAATTATTTGGTAAAAATGAAATTGAGTATGTTTATTTCTTAGTATTTATTTTCGCAATTTATCCAGTACAACCCTTAAACAAGTAAATAGTATTTTTCTAAACAATAGATCCCTTTATTTCGGTTAGTAACTTATTCACGAAGATACCAACACTAGAGCCACTTGAGGGTAATATTGCCTGTGAACGGACAAAATTCCTTTTCGGAGTTATTTACTTTGAATTGTTATATCTCATACACCATTAGCCTGTTATTACGTTACATGCTTCATGATTTTAGTATACATACCTTATTAGTATTTACTCCTATGTTCTATATACTCTGGCAACGCATTAAAACTCTTTTCAGTGCTACTTTATATGAATTTTTCCTATCGGGTAACTAATTTCATGTTATTACATAACTGACTTCACAATTTGTGTATTCATAACTTATTGAGAATTCCTAAAAACAAGATCCTGTGTAAGACAGTTCGGTATTCTCTGTAAATGCACAAAAACCGTTTCAAGGGTTATATACTTTGTATTGCTGCTATTGGATCAGTAAAACAATTTTGAGACGGAACCAAAGGATAAGCCCCGCTTTCCCTGGAATTATCGGATACGTCTGCTAGAATATACATATGTGTATATATATATATGGCGAACAAATGTGTGGAGAACAGTGAAACCATTTCAAGAGGCCAGTATAACGCATGTAAGATTCAAAAGAGATCTTAAGAAGAATGTTACGATCGAGACCGTGAATGACAATGAACTTTTTTGTGCACATTTTGTGAGAGACCATGCCTGTCTTTTGCTGGGTTCAAATCTCATCTGCGAACCCATGGAAATGGAACCTCCACCAACTATTCTGCTATATGTCTGCTACTTCAGGCTGATGACGAGCAAAGGCTCAGAAACATGCCCCTGAATGCTGGCTAGGCTGGGTGGAGGAGTTTGTCTCCCCGTCGCAAACATAAGGATACAGGAAATGTGTCAAGGCGGACAGGAAGCTGTCTAGCTTCCTAGGGCTAAATAGCAGTAGTATATTCCCTTATTGGGACTGTCACGTTAAGTTGGCAGTATACAACTACTTTATATATATACAGATATATAATACATATATGTATATATACATCTCTCTCTCTCTCTCTCTCTCTCTCTCTATATATATATATATATATA
>NC_068988.1:59283605-59285759 GCF_001194135.2 Octopus bimaculoides
ATATTAATCTTTGATTTGTATGTTCAGTTACAATTACAGCTATATATTTCTAGAACCTAGAGACTATGATATTCCACCCATTTACGCCGTCATGGGGCCATGAACCATTGACGTTAATTTCGATTTTATGTAGTCTATCTTGAATTTGAATTTTTCTCTGGGGCAAACAAGAATTCATTTCGAAATTGACCAAACAAAATGTGCTACATACTAACGTTCTTTTGCGTTTCCCTAAAGTGTTCCATAACAAAATATTGACATTCCAGTTACTACGGTTTTAAATAATGGACTTTATGTATTTGATCTTTCACTTTCAATACAATGAAACCAAAGATAACTCAGTTTCCTAACACAATTCTGAATATGATAAAATCACATGCAATTCATTAGCAAAATAGCGATGATAGCGAAACGAACTAGACCGAAACCCATTCCTGCCATCGGAAATTGTACAACTTAATTGCGAAAGGTACGTAAGTATGTATGGATGGATAGATGGATGTATGGATGGGTGGGCGGATAGATGGATGGAGGCATACATGCAAGTAGTTATGTACGTCTGTAGGTATATATTTATGCATGTATGTATATGTGTGAGTGCGTATGTATCTGCAGCAGGAAAATATGAAAACGAATAAAAGAAAACGATCATCTTTTAGCTCCAGGACATCACTTGTTAATGAATCCTATAGCCAAAAGCCATCCAACTAATGTACTCACCACTTCAAATCTAAGCGCTGATCCTGTATTTAGAAGGCATTATTCAATTGTTCATAGTTTGTAATAATTTTAAATAGAATTCAAGCTGAGTGTTTGCAGCAAATCGAACACATACAGGCCATCACTTTGGTTTTTCTGGCGTTGTTTACTTTGTAGTCCTCCACATAGCTGATGGGGCTCATAAATATATTGAATGAAATTCACTTTAGCATCTAGTATTATATTTAAAATCTTTTGCTCAAACAAGGCTCAGTGGATATGAACGTCACAAGTTCGTCTTGAGTCAGCATTATTAACATACAATTAATCATTCAGCTCTGCAAGACACTTAGCAGCATTTTCTCCGACAGTACGTTCCTGTTTCTAATTCTACTGCGGTTGAATGTACCGCTCATCCTTTCGGTGTCCATAAGCACCAGTGTCGATGTACAGGTCGTGCCACCCATCCTCGAAATTACTGACCTTGAACCCAAATTTCGAACCAATATTTACAATTAATTTCCGGACGCGTGTGACGCACGGATGTAAATTTTCGCCAGCGTAACATTCTATTGCATATAACTGACTTAAAATATTAACGGTCTAAGATAAATGAAATTTATGTATTTTGCAATCAAAACAGTATTTTCTTACCTATATCACTCAATATGCAGAAATATACCTTTCAAACACAATCACATATACCTTTCAAACATACAAGCAATGTAAAATTACATTCACTTACACATATGCACGTATAAACGCAATAACACATATGAAATGATAAACAAGAACAAAATAGAATATTTAGCCAAAGGATAATTTGCAGCATCCCGAAATGTGAGATGCTTGAAAATAAATATTGCTTAGAACAACACACATTTTCTTTAATGCTTCTAGTTTAAGTTTTCCAGAAAAGAAAAAAAAAAGAAACCTGGCACTTCTCCAGGTAATTTGCTTCTGAAAAAGAATATCAGCTGTGAGGAAACGTCAGTCAGAGTAGAGGAAACAACCAAATAGATTGATTGGCTTGGAAGAAAAGTCTCTGCAAATACCAAAGATATCGTCTGCATTAATTATTGCAAGCATTTTCTGGTTAATCAGCAATTAAAAAATGATCTAACCGCTTAAAAAGCATGCTCAGAATTTACTTAAAATAAACTTTACGAATAGTTGTAAAGATAAAGCAACACAGGAGGTTAATAATAAGCATACACACGAACAACTGATAGATTCAGGAATATATACGTAAGTATCCCAAAACAAAGTAAAACAAGGCATATTTATACATGAATTCATGTATGTATCAAGAGAGATAGAACTCTATATATCTATCTGTCTATCAATCTGTCACACTATATATGCATCCGTCCATTACCACAGTCATACGTCATTTGCACTCACTTCAAATATATACATATATATATATATATATATATATATATATATATATAT
>NC_068988.1:59285967-59288758 GCF_001194135.2 Octopus bimaculoides
ATATATATATATATATATATATATATACGAGTGGAAATAAAAATGTAAGGAAACAAAAGTAATAGTTGAACTGTTACATAATTTTTACACATAGTTCTTCATTTTTTATTAACTTGAAGCGGTTTGCAGGCTTCGTTATTCCGTCAAAGATAGCTTCTCATAACTTGACATCGATGTAACTTTGTATAAATATAGCAGTTTTGGAAAAATGCATGCTTAACTAAGATGTAAAAAATTACTGTCATCGAGGAAGAAAATCTCTGAAAAACGAAATCCATAGTAGCTGTCTAAATTTTAGCTCTTTCACTAATCAAGGTTTGTTTTCTTTCTTGTTTATAGTTTGCTGTACAGATGCGTTTTCTCTTTTAGAATGCAAGGTAAACTTACTTTGACAGCATAGGTTTCCCTAGATGGAGAATGATTTAATTATTCCATAATCATGACTCAGTTTATTAAAATATATAAATTAAAATATTGCTTTCTATAGTTTTCATGGGCTGTAACAGAAGCTAATCTGGAAAATTATTGCTTAATATATTTGTTTAAATTTAGTAAGTGTATCAAAGTAATATAAATGTAAAATCTGGATATTGTTTTCTGTATCCATCGTAAATCAATATCATTGATCTTAGCTTGGCTCAAACTGATAACACGATATTATCAAACTCCGCTTACCATAAATCTTGGTTGTCAAACATTTTTGTTTTTTAAATCTCTGATAAGCAAACGTGAAATAAAGACGTGTTAAGTTACAAACACCGTCGTTTTTAGACATTTCCTTTAACGTTTCCCAGAGGAAATAAAATAAAAAGAATATCCTTTTATTCTCTTCAGCAAGTTATTGGTTTGACTGAAATGCATAGACAATGATAAAATTCAGAGCTGCATTACATACGTTCTATCAGTTACGTATGCAATTATTAATATATATGCTACGTACAAGTGTCAGTGTGACAGTGTGGGCAATGACCCAGTGGTTAGAGCAACAGGCTTTCGGTCGCGGGATCGTGGTTTCGATTTCTAGACCGGGCGTTGTCAGTGTTTTTTGAGCGAAAACACCTACAACTCCGACAGGTGATGGTGGCGAACTTTGTTGTTATCTCTCAGCACAACTTCCTCTCATTCTTTCGTTTTGTTTCTGTTGTACTTGTGATTCAAATGGCCAGCATTGTAACACTCGGTGTCACGCTGAATCTCCCCGAAAACTACGTTAAGTGTATACGTGTCTGTGGAGTGCTCAGCCACTTACACGTTAATTTCATGAGCAGAATGTTCCGTTGATCGGATCAAATGGAACCCTCGTCGTCCTAACCGACGGAGTGCTACGACAAGTGACAGTAAACAAATGCAAATATCTCTCACAGAATTTGCCACTGACATGTTTCGATAAATAAAAGTTTATGGATAATTTGTGCTAAGCACAAACATGCTTTAAGAAAATTATGATGATTTATCGTAAAGATATATTTCTAATATATCATTATGTGCCCAGAATTTAATGTTAAATATAAAGATATGTGAATGTGTGCGTATGTGTATATGTATCTTTGTGTGAGTGTGTGTGTGTGTGTATGATTTATATGTGTGTGTGAGAAAGAATAGCAATATCTTCTAACCTACATAGCAAAATCCACCAAAAACAGAATGTTATTTCCTGTAAATTTTGTGAAACGATCTCTCTCAAAGCCTAAGAAAGTCTTGTTTTGATTTTCTTAACAACCTAGGAACATAAATCTTAATTGTCACAGCAATTAAAAGAGTTCTCTGCCAATACTAGGAATTGATTTCTTCGCTAGAATTCAAGAAATTCAAGCGGATGTTTGAAATCGCAGAAGAAGACGAATGTTAATAGTATTCATCTTAAGCTGCATTGTATTGGGAACGGATTTTCATGCCTTACGTTTTTCTCCTCTTCTACGCATACAAAAGCATTTTCTTTTGTATAGAATGCTTTCTCGGCACACATTACAATTCATTAAAAACACCTTGGTATTTGTTACACAGAAACAGACCGTCCAGTTTTGTAACGGAGTTATTCCAGCTGCTGAGTTGCCAAGTATTTTGGCACGCAGTACACATGTCAATCGACTGTAGAATGCCGTACATTTAATTAATTTTAAATCTTTCAGTCTCTCTTGAAATTCACTCGACGCATCTTTGCTGCGTAGATTTTTCAGTGAATACTCAATATCAAGTTCAAAAATGAAAGCCCTCATCACGTACACCATTAATATTAGTTTCCGATTTTGACACAAAGCCAGCAAATTTGGGTGAGGTGGGGGCAATCAGTTACATCAGCCAAGTGCTCGTCTGGTACTTATTTTATTCACCCCGAAAATATGAAAGACAACATCGACCGCGGTGGAATTTGAACTCAGAAGGTAAATGCGGATGGAATTCCCGTAAGAATTTTTCCTGGTGTGTTAACGATACTACTAGTTCGCTGCCCTATATTCACCATTAATATTGGAAACAGTTTCCTTTGTTTTGTTATCCATTTTTAAATCCGAAAATAAGATAGAATCAATTTGCATTCTTTCGCTTCATTTTTCTCACAAGATAATTACCATGCAATCCCAGAAAAAAACAGAGGCACCATATTTCAACGAAATAACATAACTATATTTGAACCCGTGTTTAATCCTAAGTAGGCGCAAGAATTTTAAAGAAAACAGCATTAGTTTTTAGTCAAACGCAGTTACACACAGGCATACACATATGCATACGCACACATATATGCGTATAAACAGACAGAGACACATATATAATGTCATAAATATATATATATATA
>NC_068988.1:59288890-59290034 GCF_001194135.2 Octopus bimaculoides
TAAATATATACATATATATATACATTAAAAGTACTAGATTAAATTTTTCTAGTATACTTTATAAAAATTAATTTATTACGTATTGTTCAGGATTTTAAACATAGCTTAATTAAAGGACTGAGAGTAATATATCCCATCTGTTACCTAATTCCTGGGTTTCTTGCCGTAATAGTTATCACAGTGACAGTTTGATTAGGGAATGCAAACATTGTGTAACTGCTTCAGTTTACTCTAAGAAGATATGAAATTTACTACGCTACATTAATCAGAATATGAGTTCCCGTCATTTGATTAAAGAGATGTTTACACTTGCGAATAAATTCAAATGCTGGATATGGATTTGTTAAGATTCAAGAATTATATGAACCTAGGCGAGAGAGAGAGAGAGAGAGATAGAGAAAGAGAGAGAGATATGTATATATATACCTTTTGTTTATTATATGTAGGGAAATAATTATGTGAGCTAACATGATCTGCCCCACCACCGCTCCCAGACCAAAATATATAAAAACAACATTTCTTTCAACAAACATTTTTTTTTATAAAAAGACAATTTTCTTACGCCTCAGTAACGTCACAACCCTAGACACACGCCTAAAACAAAAAACAATTTCTGAGAAAGAATTTGGGAAAACAGTTAACCTTTATATTTCTCACCAAAGGTCAACAATTCAAATGGTTTCAATAGACGCCCCTTTAACATCCTACCAACTCAACTCCACCCCCAATCAAATATCTTGTTTTCACCATTCACTATTCTCTTTCAGCTTTTATTCATTATCAGACTTTCACTCCCACACTGATTAACAAAACCCCACCCCACCCCAAATACACCTAAATTCTATATATTGAATCACATAGCCCCAAACCCTCCGATCTGTTTGACAACGAAATCGAGAAAGTTCTCCAGAAACGTTAACTAGGAATATTTGTAACAATCTCCCCATCTCAGTTAACAAAGAACTTACTAGATCTATGAACTGAAGTGTAAAATTTATATTATTAGAAAATTAAGAACTAATGAATTATACTGATTAGAACAACCAGTGAAGTCATCTTTTTACAAAGATACCTATATGTGCCAAGGATGTCCCATTGTTTCCAATATATACATATATATATATATATATATATATATATATAT
>NC_068988.1:59290650-59294299 GCF_001194135.2 Octopus bimaculoides
TATATATATATACATGTGCGTGTGTAAGTATGAGGGTATGTATATAAACAGAAAGTGAGAGAGAGAGTGAGGGAGGGAGATAGAGATAGATACAAACGCAACATGCTTATGGTTTTCCTTTACTTCTTCATTGTGAAATAACAGTGATTAATCAAATGAAAACATGGATTGATTACCGGATCGAACAACCCAGAATCTGCTCCCTTCAACCGCTTGATAACCGATATTTTTGTATTTACGTCGCCGTAAACTAGCGGTTCGACAAAAGAGTGGAAGTGAATAAATATTAGGCTCCAAGCGAAAATAATAAGCACTTCGAAAGATTAGTTTGTCTAAAATTCGTCAAGGTGGTGCCCCAGCATGGTCACACTCTATTACTTTAATTAAATTATATATATATATATATATAGATAAATAAAAACACACACGCGCTTGACAGAAATAAACAGGCACACATTAAACATCAATTTATGTTTATTCTAACTTATGAAGGTTTATATTTTTTATTAATTAACATTTTTACTGTTTCAGGTTCGCTATGTGACACTTTAAAATCATGCCATGTACAAAAGAGGGCTTGGAACCGTCTACATTTCAAAGAGGCCGTATTGTGGGTTATTCTAAAGATGGAGATAGCGTAAAACCTGCTTCTACAGTTAATAAAGTCATTGTGCAATTCAACAGAGAGGAGAAGTCCACATCACCTCGCCCAGATCAACAAGGGACCTCTGACAGGACCCTTCTCTTTGCTAAGTGAACTGTGGAGGATAATCCTCGTTGCAAGGCCCCTGACATAGGAGAACAAGTTGATGTCAGTCCCAGAACCGCTGTCAGGTATCTCCACAATCTTGGTTACTATTGCGGAGCAGCAAGAAAGAATCCACTTTTTCGACCAGCCAACATTAAGCGTAGAAAAAATTCGGCCTGTGAAATGGCGGAGAGGCCACTAGCATTTTGGGACACTTATATTCTCTGATGAGTCCAGATTTGCTGCATTTCCTGACAATGCTCGGGTGTAAGTCTGGAGACTCTGTGATTAAAAATTTGATGTATAAAGATTGCAGCCAACAGCTATTCCATGATGGTCTGGGGAGCAATGGTCGATCAGAGCTGGTGGAGTGTGAGGGAAATATAAACTTAGATAACTCTTTCCAATGTTCTCCAGTGATGAAATGATTAAAGAAGACTTTATTTATGGAATATGGGGTTCGTTGTCACACGGCTTAAATGACCCCAAATTTGTTGGATGAGAATGGCATTAAAAAGCTTTCATGGGGAAGCCAATCACCAGATATGAATTTATCGAACAACAGTGGGACATAATGGATAGGACACTTCATAAAAACAACAAAGGAAAGCATCTTCTAAGCTAAACCTTTTGAGATTACTGCATGAAACGTGGCAAAAAATTCCGCAAGATAATATACATCATCTGATCAGTAACATGCCTAATATGGCCCATACGTTGAAAAATGCAAACGGCATGTCTTTTAAATATTAACTATTCCCATTCATACAATTAATAAATAATTTGAATGCATCATTTCAGATTTAGATAAAAATTAATGATTACAATTGTGTCATTTTACTTCTATCATGTCTGTGCATATGTAGTGTAACAGCTTAAACTTGTAAGAAGCACTGAAACTATTAAATCTAACGGCAATATAGCATCTGCATGGTTGTGTTTATGTGTGCGTTTATATGAGCATTTGTATATGAGCATATTCTGTACACAGAGGTGACAGAGGCTAGTAACTAGAAGCTTTGAAATGGGAAACATTGTAATTGAAGAAATACATGCCATAAATACTGTTAGCCGAATGGTAGCTTGTCAAGAAATTATTATTTCATTTCAATGTTATATATTACATTTAGTACGGTGTTACAGACCTCCTGAAGGCATATAAATTCACGTTGTGATAATATCAATTTTCAAATGTAGTACCAATAGATTGAAAGCAATTTGGAAGAGAGGAATAAGATGATAGGTGAATGAATTTATAGCAACTATTGATTTAACAAATTTCCCTAGTTTCTTAAAGTGTAACGTGCAAAAATATGTGAAGTTCTGGCAAATTCTGCACTGAATATGATAGGAGAGGGAATAGAGATAAGGCATTTTAGAAATTTCATTTTTTTATTTGAACAATAATGGGAAATTTATGATTCAATGAACAATAAGTTAGTAATTACGTACTCATTAGTGTGTAATAACTTATTTTCGAGTTTCAGTTAACAATGCAAGCATATATATATATATATATATAATAGTTACCTACATTGATAATTGTACTGATGAATATATTGACTATGTACGTTTATATATTTGTATCTTTATTTTGCATTGCCAGTCACTGCTCGAAATGAGGAGTAGATAGACAGCCGACAACTGCTGGAAAGTCCTTCTTTGTGTTACTGGTCCTGTTTCCCTCTCTGCGTATTGAACTTATTTGTTTCCATATTTCATGTTGTTTACTGCTTGTTGGTGATGTCCTGTACCTATATATGCATGTATATGTAAGATCCAAGGATAGAGTTGTAAGAAGAAAGTTATCTTCAAGATAACCATACAAAATATAAAGAAAACACAACATTCAGGAATAGTGGTTTATTAAGGCGGAAAGTAGTGGATTTTCTCCGTATGGAAGTATATTAAGCTGAAAAATGTTTTATATTCCACGGTAGGTAGGCAGGGTTGCCAGGTATGCGAATAAAGTACAAGAGATAAGAAATGGAGTAGATGATATCCGGGTTACGTACGTTTCATAGTGAGCGGAAGCTCGGAAGTGGTAAATATCCGAGCGAAGTGTTAAACGCAGGCAACTCTTCAGGCCAAGGTTGTCTTGATTAAATGAAGTTTATATTGTCGTAAGGTGGTACATGTCAACACACTGACAATTCGATCAGAATATTTAAGGAGCATAGCTAGAGTGTAGAATATACATTGGGAAGAGAAAATTAGGAATGTAAGAAGGAAAGGAATATAGAAAAGAGAAAAAGGATAAACAAACAAGTGTGTGGGGGAAGGTCATTTCGCAGGTGGCTTTCAATAGGGCCATTTTGGCCGAGTCATAGAGATATACAAAGGGAATGGGGTATGTAAGGATAAGGTGGAAGGAAGAAGGGGTGGGAATAAGTATTTATGGTCAAGAGTAGGAAAAATAGGTTGAAGTAGTAAAATTTGAAAGTCTAAAGGAAATGAGGAAGAATACTACAAATAGTAAGCAAATATAAAGATAGATATTAAAAAAAATAAGGGGGAATATTGATAATGGTGGTTTAATATTTAGTCGTATGAGATTAAATAAGGAAAAAATGTCTATGATGGCAGAGGGAAGTTTAGGGAATGATGCGGAGGAGGAAGGGTGTTGGTGTTTGTATTTTGAAAATAGGTTACGTAATTGATGTTTGCATGCGAAAATTATACTGAACCCTTCATTAAAGCAATCAGTGGATTGCATATAATAGATAAGATATCGGCTATGGAGAGATCGCACTTGTTATTATAGCCGGTGTATGGTTTAGCGTGGGTGACTATGGACCATTTAAGACAAGGAATTGATTCGCTCTTGATGTTCTGCTTGCTATGAAACATCTGTAGCCTGAATATTATCTACTACATACCTTAACTCTCTCTCTCTCTCCC
>NC_068988.1:59294822-59296136 GCF_001194135.2 Octopus bimaculoides
ATATATATATATATATATATATATATATATATCTGCCTCTCCATTTATTCTCAGTAGTTTAATTTCATGTTTTAAATGCTTCACCTAGTCTCCCATATTTCTTTGACGATGAATTCCTCTTAGTAGATGCATTTCAATTCTTCTTTCAAATAATGTTCCTTCTTTTGAATGTGCTAACCTTAAATTAGCTATTATTTATACAGTGATGGTTATGGAATTACAAATAATATCTGTATGCATATAACTGAAGAGATTGGCGGGGTGCATAATTTTGAAAATTTGGTGTAGTTCATTAACTCCAAAGTATCCAAGTAATTATCAAAATCAAAAGATTATCATCGACCTATAGGGCATTACTTGATCCATTACGCATGATGTGATTCACATAATAACTAGTTATAATATGAACAGTGTTAAGATTTAGAAATAATGATAATATTTATGTAATCAGGGAAATCTAAGCAATTCTACGCTTACATTATCTGTGGTTTCAACACCTGAATTTCTGTCAAACAAGCATAAGTGTTTGATCAAATTGATAATTAACGTTATGAAATGGTTAATACTATATTCTAATAGCCTAAATGTTATTGAAATATATGTGTGTGTGTGTATGTGTGTGTATGTGTGTGTATTTATGTGTGTGCAACTATCTGCATAAAGAAATATTGTGTGCTATATCGTGTGTATGAAAGTATAATCATTTGTAATTTGTTTATGGATGCTTATATAAGTAACATGTCATAAGTGTATACATACCTCGGTAAGATGAATTCGAACATCCCTAATATGAAGAGGGCATTTAACGAGTCACTGGAAAATGGATATTTTAATTTTCTAGAACGTTCAAAGGTTTGCTGAATTAGTCACTATCTCTCCATATATAAGTATATATGTGTGTGTATGAGTGTGCGAGTATATTTGTGCGTGTTTGTTTCTTTTTATGTTTGTTTCTGTGCATATGGGTGTGTGCAAGCGTGTATACGCTCGAGTGCTCAAGAGTGTACATTCCTTGGCTAAAATACTGAGGAGTGATAGGTATAGAAGTAGTACCTGTGTATTTATATGGAACTAAAATTTATGCTTTGTCTTAACAATTTCGTGTAACCGAAACCTCGGTGATAGGAATGTCCTGAAACTTTGAGAGCTGAACGTTTTGAAAAAGACTGATTATGGGTCTTATAATAACATCCTTTATTAGTTGATATCTGGTCTTTCTTACCGCAAAAGCTTTTGACAATTATGAGTTATGGTAAGACTGGTTATGTGGATGAGTGTTAGTAATATATATATATATATATATATATATATATA
>NC_068988.1:59296621-59310724 GCF_001194135.2 Octopus bimaculoides
GACCTTGGTGAGAGAGAAAAACCTGGCAAATCTTATATCTTCTTTTCCAGTGGCATTCTTCACTGATATTGAAAAGGTGAAAACAAGCAATGTTAATTCTCTAAATGAAGTATTAACAGTAACTGCACGATAAAGTGTAGTATATTGCCACTTAAGTGTGGCTGACCCCTAGGGGTGGATGTTACTGTTGCTTTTAGCCCCAGGAGGACATCTCCTCCAGCTGGCTTATCGACACACGACTGTGTCCTGTTTGCCAAGGGAGTTATCCCTCTCACCACACATACATATATATACATGCACGCACATATACACACACAGATATGCGGGACGATACACGCGAACGCACATAAAAACATACACACACACACATATACGTGTGTGTGTATATGTGTATGTGTGTGCGATTGTGCATCTACATAACAAGAAAGATAGAAAAGAAGGATAATGGAAAATTGATATTTGTATCTAACTCGTAAATTTAAGGTCTGAATGTTGTCATCTATTTGCCTTTGGAAAGACATTTCCTACATTAAGTATGAATGTCTTTCGTTATTTAGACGTGTATTGACTCGCATAATTCTCATATCTGACAGTTGCTGTAAATAGAAAACATGATTAAAGAACAACATATTCTCTCGTTACGTGGCCAGAATTCTGATTTTTGATATAAGGGCATGGCCAAGCATTTTTGGAATATTCAACGTTCAGGAAACTGGTATTTGGTGATGTCTACTATGGTTAATATTCGTGACATATCTGATATGCTATTAATCTAGCATTGGAATAGCGAATATGTAATCGACTCTGGATTACAAAATTGGATTCGTAAGACTTAATTCAAGACAAATACAGAGATAGTGTTATAGAGAACATGTTAAGTTGAATCAAAACAACAGAAAACATAGAGTAAAGGTAGAAATAATTTCATATACGATCCAATCATAGAATTCAGATCAAATTTTGCCTGGGTCGATAAGATATGTAATAGTTGAACATTAGCACCTCCCCTGAAATTACTGGTCTTGTGCCAGAATTTGAATCCACTTTTATTATTGTTGTTGTTGTTGTTGTTGTTCTTCTTCTTCTTCTTCTTCTTCTTCTTCTTCTTCTTCTTCTTCTTCTTCTTCTTCTTCTTCTTCTTATTATTATTATTATTATTATTATTATTATTATTATTATTATTATTATTATTATTATTATTATTATTATTATTATATGCACGACATGGTGATCTCACATCGAGATAGACAGCGCATGACCGTGCAGGTGAGTCCAAGTTCGAATTTTCTTCAGGTCGAGTAGTCCATTCCACACAAAAGGTCCCTGAATGCGGGTTGTTTGATTATGTTAAACAAAACACCTATGTTTCTAATGGTGAATTCCTCTCAGTACATGGCTATGATGCTTCCTCACTACTTCTGCTCGTTATAAGACATGCACATATCGTCAGCCACTAAGGGACATGCTCAACTGGTTAAGGTCAAACAACTGACAAGCAAATTTGTGGTATTAAACAGAATATTTGCTGTAGCGCATCTTTTATACCAAGACATTACAATTATTATTATTATCGAGTGAGAGAGCAGTGCATGTCATCAAAGTGACACTGCGGTAAAATATACGAAGCCCATTATACCCATCATGACTACCGGTCGGATAAGGCTACACCAAGCACATGCATCACAACCATATGAGCACGACATGGTGATCTCATATCAAAATATACAGCGCATGATCTCGCAGGTGGAGCCCCAGTTAGAATTGTCTTCAGGTCGAGTAGCCCATCCGGCTCAAAAGGTCCCTGAATAAGATTTGTTTAAGGATGTTGAGCAAAATACCCATGTTTCCAAATGAGATACGAACCATCTGTTTCCAGCGATGAATTTTTCAAACCCCAAAGAATTCCTCTCAACACATGGCTATGATGCTCCCCGATTACTTCTACTCGTGATCAGAGATGCACATATCATCAGCCACTAAGGGACATGCTCAACTGGTTAAGGTCAGACAACTGACAAGCAAATCTGTGGTATTAAGCAGAATATTTGGTGTAACCCATCTTTTATACCAAGGTAAATCAACGTACATGATAACACGTTGATGGCATGCACTGCTCTCCCACATAATAAGAATACTACTACTACTACTACTACTACTACTACTACTAGTAGTAGTAGTAGTAGTAGTAGTAGTAGTAGTAGTAGTAGTAGTAGTAGTAGTAACAATAATAATAATAATAATAATAATAATAATAATAATAATAATAGACCTGGAAATAGAGATAACTCGAATGTGGAATCTAAAAACAGAAACAATTCCTATCGTAGTAGGTGCCTTAGGTATAATAAAAAAAATATTCAGACAAATACATAACAAAAATAGCAGGACTTACAAATATATATAACATACAGAAAATTGCACTACTGGGTACTGCACACATCCTACGCAAAACACTTTCAATACAGTAAACATAAGAGCACCACAGCAAACCACAGCACATACCCAAGGCGCACAGAGCTGCGCTCGGTAGTGAAGTGAAAGCACGTTATAAAAATAAAACTACTGAATAATAATAATAATAACAATAATAGTCACATGCACATTTTGCTGGATGAATAAAGGTAATGGGATTTGGATTCAATGAATATAAGGATATAGGAAGTGGTAACCCAATACAAGGGCTTCTCGTATACCTTTGACAAAAAGATGTTGACGGTCACAAGTACTGTAGTCAGAATGTGAGGAATCGTAACTAAGGGACCGAGATGTAATACTTCTACTTTTAGTGTTTCTTAATATCACCTGCCATTGTGTTCAATAGTAACATGAAATTGAATAAATGCCAGCAGTTCGGCTTTTAAACCATTGCTTCCGCAGTCGAATATACATTTTTAGTACTTCCAACACTATTAATAATGAACAATATAGAATCGGTATTAGATTATCGGAGACATTACGAGACAATAAAGAAGTATTTCTACTATTTAGAGAAATAGATTATACCAATAAGACATAACCTCTCATCAAAATAGTAATTAGCTTTAAGATAACGACCGAAGAGCGTGGAAAATAAGAAAAATAATAAGCCTATGTGATAGATAATTTACATTGGTTCTAAATTCATACACATAATATGTGTGTTCATGCAAGTACATATATCATACATATTCACATACACATGCGTGCACGCACACACAAGCATATGTTGCGGCAAATCGTCTCTGGCTTTACATCGACGAGTGAAATATGTTTCACAATAACTCTGGCAATCTGAGTAAAATTTATACCAGTTCCACATAAAAATTTAGTCTTTCGGTGTCTCTAAAAATGTAACAATGCAGGAGTATGGAACGACAGAGTGTTAGTGTTAGGACTTGAATGAAATAGATTTCGAGTATTGTTTCGGATTGTGATTTCTTGGCTAAACATGTATATACAGTAATCTCACATATATATATTTCTTGGCTTAGCATGTATATATATATATATATATATATATATATATATATGTATATATATTTCTTGGCTAAACATGTATAACATGTATATACAGTAATCTCATGGCATCCGCATTCGATACATCAAATAGAGAAAATTATTTTGTAGTTGTTTTATATGAACAGCATCCAATTTCTTAGCAAAATCCATACCTTAAAAATTCAATGGAATAATTTGCATACAGGCAAATCATATTCTGAAAATCATAATGAATATCAACAATAACGTATCCGACGGTACATACTATAAATGGCATTGTCTTAGTAACTGAAGAAATGTTGGAAGTAAAACATGTCAATCCAACAATTACATCAGGTTTTTTGGTATAACCGACGCAGTGGTAGAAATTTTGTCAGAGTTAGTTTCAGTAACGTTCAAGGCTTTAAAAAATATTGTAAATAGTGATACATATTTCTACGTAACGACAACGGTCTACATCCCTGCTCACTTCCACCGGGGCAGAGATGGCTAACTTGAATTTCGAACCCCAACGAGTTTCTCTCACCATTATTTTCCGATTTTTTCGCCGAAACCATGACACAGACAAACACGTCTTTTTAGTTAGAACTGTTGCAACTATTACAAGTGAAACAGAAATGAAAAGAACAAAAACAAAAACAAAGAAATGTAACTTGTACTTAAGGACAGCCTCTAGACCGGTGTAAATCATAGAATAATCTGGCTTTTTCTTTGCGAATTACGAAGCGTTTCCGCTGGAATTTTGTTTTCTTTCCCCAATTAAGAGAAAATCAATTAATCAATTCAGAGAAAATCAGTTAATCAATTTAAAGGATCATATCAGCATACATAACCAATTAACTGACGTTATTATATTCTTTAAATTGGTAGAATTTTTGTTTATTTAAATCGGTTCTTAGTGTTAGCAACGTTGTAATATAAATGATATCATATTCAGGCTTTACTATGGTGATGTACTTAGAAATCGCCTTGTGGCTTGTAGAAATAGTCATAGAAAAGGAACGAAAGAGGAGTAGAAATACTGGTGGATTGGCTATAAAACACTTTTCAGGTTCTATCGCCGTTACAAGAATTTGAAACCACACTTACAAGGAAAAAGAACACTGAGTTCCTAAAAGCAGTCCCTAAGAATAAAAAAATATTGAGTAAATATATATATATATATATATATATATATATATAAAGGAGGAGGTAGAGTGAATAAAAGTAACTGATTGTTAAATAAAATAATTAAAAGGAGAGATGTTCTATAGTGAAAGCTTACACCCCACCCGGTAATGAATCGTTCCTACCACTTTTTACCGGGGGGGGGGGGTGTACAGTCAATATAAATAGACCAGAAGGTCGGGAAGGTTTAGAGTACGTGTAAACTGTGCTGAGAGTCGTGTCTGTGCTGATAAAGTAATTATACTGTGATACTGTGTGGTAGGTATAACAGTACAACCATCTGAGGATAGTAATACTGTACAACTAGGCGGGGGGTACAGTGCCAGAGACACAATCATTCTATCGACGACTTCGGAATATAACAAAATCTGTCGGAGCGACAACCGTCGTCACAAGACAGATGCATCTGTCGCAAAAGACCGCTTTACAACATTAAGATAGATTTATGAAAAACAATTTCTTAATATAAATCTAATCTTATCCGCTGCAAAGCCAGCTACAAAACTTAGGAACATTTTACTATTCCACAGTTAAGTAAATTTATCTCTTGAAAAACACAAATATTGCATTATTAGTGCAACAAATACAGAACTATGATAAGGGTTTATATATAAGTAGTGACAAATTTCTATGCAACACTCCTAGTTTTTCTATTTCTGTCTTTCTATTTCTCTCTTTCTTTTTCTCACTTTCTCTGCTTCCCTCTCTCTCACTCTCTCTTAATTATGTTACAATGTGTGTGTGTGTGTGTGTGTGTGAGTACGTGTATGTTTGGATTAAGAGAGGGTACGTGTATGTATGGATATTGAGGAATGATACATTCGTCCATACCGGTAGAAACATTCATGCATATATGTACCAACATATGTATATACACATATATTTTTAAATCGTTTGTAAAAATAATTTCAAATTTACGTAAAATTTTATATTGAAGTGATATTTGTTTATGAAAATGCCAGTTATCATGTTTGGAAATGAGTATTTATATAAAATAATATATGTGAAGTTATACGATTGATTTGACTGATATCTCACAATATAATTTCCCGAATATGCCATTTAGACCTTAACTAAATACAAAATGAATTATATATGTATATTTGTATATGCTATTATATCATATGTTGTACTACTTCGTTTGGGATGTAATCTGCACTCTTCCATTGACGCAAAAAGTATTATATTAAGGAAGATTTAGTAAATTTATTTAAAAACATACATAACCTTACATTCGCCGTAGTTGTTATTAGCAATGTTCACCATGAAGTGCTCACATGTTTCGAGAGCTCCTTTGCCTTGGTCACTGACCCAGAATCTCTGCAGCCCAAATAGTACACGCCTAGACATATTTATAATATTTAATCTACACAGTAATAAAATTCTAAAATTCTTGCAGCTATAATCATTCTACAATCAAAATAAGTCATATAGAATTAAAACCATATAATACCTTTACTGTTAAAATTTGCATCGATATTATAGAATAAAGATTGTTATTCATGACACAATTCAGTACGTTTTCACTTTCATTATCATTTAAATAGCATATTTTCGGAATGCTTGTCACATGAATCATTTTACTTGATATAGGTATTTTATATAAATACTTAATTTCTAATAATATGATGACTGATATTTTCATAAATAAATATCACGTGAGTTTTATAGAATTTTATGTCGATTTACATTTCTATACAAATTATTTAAAAATATTTCTGTATTTCTTTATTTTACTGCATAAAATAAATTAATTATATTATGAAATGAAACTCAAATCTATATATATATATATATATATCTATGAATGAATGCTTATATCTAAACTTTATGTGCTGGTATTCATGTTTGAACGTACGTATTTCGTGTATTGTGTATAATGCTTATTTTATAAATAAATTTCCTTAAAAGTACAATCAACATTAATTAAAGGTTCACACAGAGAGCATCATATTTGTTTTATAACTGGAAGACGGGGAAAAATTAATTCGATGTATCTACACACTCATTTTCTTCGTTGTTTTACGAAGACAAAACCATGTCTTATTAAGCTTCAAATTTAAAATTTGTGTGTTATTATTTATATTCAGTATGCAGACACGTAAACACACACACACATGTAAACACATGTACCTGTATATATACATACCATAATGTGCATACATACATACCTACATACATACATACATACATAGGAATGCTCCTTCCAAATTAGTTTTTGGAGGTATTTGATTTGTCTTGGTGATAATACGAACTCTTAAACCTATGAATTCGTCTGTCATTGAAAGTAATAAGTGTAGATTGCAGCATGTCGCCAGCGTGTAAAATAAAATAAAAATTAAAAAAATTAAAAAAACGACATTCTTTTTTTTCTCTTTCCGGAATATACAATGAAGTGACGTGTGCCATCTGCTCTCATCAAACATTTATAAATTACATAAAACCAAATAACGCCATTTGCATTATTGTTATATGTCATGCTATGATATTGATTCGGGTAGCATTATGGACTCATGAACACTATTATGAAAATGATAAACTTTGCGCCACTAGCTTTCAAACGAAGATTTTCACGGAGATCAGGAATAATATTTCATAAAATGTTTCATATTGTTGTTCATAGCTCATTGAACATTCTCGACAATCGTTTCATTGGATAATATCAATATAATAAATCCACTATCTAGTGTATTGCTATTACACCATTAGCATATTTCCACTTTAGTTAGGGTAAACAAGGTAGAGATAACACTGGTTCATGCAAAAGAATCCTTTCCATTATACGTAGTTTCGAGTTCAGTCGCACTCAGTCTTACGTTAAATGGGTGACTTTTACGATATTGTCTTCTGGATGAAGCAAATGTTGCATTTGAACGTTGAGAAAAACTGTATAAAATTGCTACAGTGACCTATGCTATTCTCAAGTAATATACTTAATCTCTTCGTTTCTTTACGACAAAAAGCAAACTGGTGTGTCATATTATATTGGCCAAATCTACTACAATCAATAGGGGCGAGTATTAGGTCCCAATAAATTTTATCTTTTCCTCCGAAACAATCACAGTCGCAATATAAAAAATGACAGACGATGTCTGCCTGTCTGTCTGCGTGTATCTATTTTAGCATAAACGGGATTGTGCTGAAAAGTTCCTGGTTTTGAGGTGGTCGTAAAAGCCTTGGCAGTAAGTCCAAAAATACGCGATCTTTTGTAGGGCTTCGAAAAGAAGTTTGTGAATCGAAGTGGAGTAGAGGAATATGTTGAATAAAATCATAACTAATTGATCCCCTTCAATTTTTTTCCAAACGACGTAAAGAACTATTGAGTACCCCAAAGTATATGTATATTTAAGCATATGTTTATGCTTATCTCTTTATATGTATATATATATATAATTTTTAATATATCGACCGGTTTCGCTTTCGCTATTCATGATATGGTTTACTTATTTGAATATGTATTTTCTTAAGACGGAATTTCTGTCCCTGTTGTGTGTGATGATATTTACGAGTGAATGACTTCACAAGTAGAAAAATAAGGGGAGGTAATTGGTTATCGTTATTGTTGTTACTACATGCAAGGGAGATTACTGTTCAGCTTTCGGTAAGGGGAAGGGAATATATGTATACACACAAACGTATATACATACATGTGAATTGATTTGAACTAGTTTAAGGTTTTAATTATGTATACATAATTTAAGGTCTTAATTATGTACGCCCATATACTTTTTGGTTAATTAACCGCTAATAAAATATTTTAACGAATATTCACAGTGCAAAATTATTGAATGAAATTTCCTGCAGTTAACTCCGTTGTTTACACAAATAGTGTAATCTTCCCCTAAGAACATAAATTGATGTCATTTTATGATGATTGCAGTCTAATCGAAATTATTATTGTGTCTCTCTGTCACTATTTTCTTATCAACTTCACATTCCATAACACGTTTTTTAATGCATAGGGATACAAATAGTGATTAGGTTTAAAAACCATTTGCTTCTTTGCGGAAACATATGCATTATTTATATTGTGCACACACACACATACACACACACACACACACACATACAGAAACACATACACAGACACACACACACACATAAAGAAACACATACACAGACACACACACATACACAGAGACACGCACGCAAATACATACCTAGAAACTCAGACATATACACACACACACACAATCAAGAATCTCTCCTTCTCTCTCTCTCATACTCACTCATTTTTCTTATCCTTACGTAAAAGCGCACTGTGCTGGAGATTTCTTGACATAATCGAATTGATCGAGTAAGAAATTAGCGATTTTATGTCTAAATCTCAGAGCTATTTCGCATCAAATCCACAGCGAATGGGTTGACAAGTTACGGGAATTAACTATTTAATTGAATGGATATGACCAAAAACTAACATCTAATTCATTGATTCAACTGTCTTCTATATGATGGTGGTAATTTAGTCTGATGGAGTCGAGGGCAATGCCATATACTGATAGACAGTTCATCGGAATTACCCTAAATTTCAATTATCATTCGTCTCAGAGTTGCAGGATAGGATAGACGACCAATTGTTTCCTCATGACCACTCATCCTTTATATTGGAAATCTCTAAATGACGTGAAATGAAGTCGTTGGGGTTTATAAAATTAAATATGTCACTCTAATGTTTCTGCTCGTGAACCAAAGTCGTTATTCATCGAATACTGAATGTTGGTGCAAACCAAGAGTTGCTACTGTGAACTGCAATGCTTTTAGCAAATTATTGCTATATATCGAGATTGTTAGCAGAAAACAGATGGAGGTTGTCTAAAGATATATCGTTCCAGAACACAAAGGGAGAAGAATATATTGTCTAAACCAATACGTGTTCGCTATTTATTTAATCAAAGCAAAACTGCAGAATAACAATTTTTGAGATATAGAAGTTTGAATAAATTTACTTTGCAGAAATATGAACGTACTTTCGTATCGTCTGATAAACCATATTACAAAATAATACAGAAATAATAACCAAAGTAAATCAGTTTGAGCGATTCGTTGTCGGCATTGTTGAAATACCAGCAGGTGGGGGTTTCATTCAATGTCACATATTATCTGGTTGAAAACTGATACATATAATTTTCAAATGCTACGCACGGCAGTTTGACATTGCTATAGTTATTTCTTTTGCATCAGGCGTCCGCTGTTAATGTAAACTCGAGTTATATAAACTACCGGGAAATTAACAAACTGCAGATCATCCACTTAGATGATATAATACGTGATATAATTTGTTAGAGAATGTGTAAATCTAACGACAAAATGAAACATGTTACTCAAGAATAATATAGAAAGCAAACTTCTCAATAAGTGTACCCAAGTCAGTTGGACACAAGAAAACATAGTAGCACATAAAAGATAATGCTTGTAAGATCAATGAAATGATAATGGATAAAACGATACTACATATAAGTGTGTGTTCCGTCAGATTATTTCTATTGCTACACTAAAACACCAACACCAGATACGACAGTGCTGCCTTGTACTTATGTAAGTATACTTGCGTATCTAACTATCTGTCTGTCTTTCTGTCTGCCCGCCTATCTATCTATACCTGTGTGTTTGTGTGATACATACATACCTACATACATACATATATATATATATATATATATATATATATATATATACACACACACACACACCCACACACACACACACACACACGCATATATATATATATATATATATATATGCATACACAGACACAGACACACAAACACATAATCAACTGATGATGTCCAGGGATTGTCATTATAAGAGGCACTTAGTAGCGCTCAAATGGTCCAATTTTATACTGCCGTCTAAATTGAGCCTAAACGTCTATCCAATGACTTGGATTGTAATGATGTCACCTTCACTATTGACACATTCAAAGACCATCACAGATTTAGGAAACTTGCAATACATGTATTCAAAGTTAGGTTTATAGTGGTGACTCTAGCAATACACGGATATTTTATCACGCGTTCCTGCAGTTGCTAGATGAATCCCGGCGTGCAGCCGTATTCGAAATACCTGCTATACCAATTCCTGCTTGCTACGCCTTCGTAGTATCCATTGCAACTGTCCATATCACGTCATACAACGATTTATTTGTTCACAGAGTAATGAGCAGCAGTCATGTTGTTGGCGTTTGGATATCTGTCGCAAATAATCATAATACACGTAACTCTTTTTCTTTTCCAATCTTCGGATGGTTTGCAGTCCTCCATGTCAGCTAACTTTTTGCCAGCTATAGCTTTCGTTTTATGCTCTTCAACGCCGTTGAGTTTACACTAATATATCAAAGATTTTATGGAAAACAGGACATAAAGATCGTCAAGTTATCACGAACACTGTATATACGTTTATATACATATACACACGTATATGTAAATGCGTATGTGTGCATGTATATATGTATGCGTGTGTGTGTGACGTGTATATGAGTTATATACGCGTCACTTGATTATTCCAATTTTGACTGCATTGGATTAGAACTAATAACCATGCGATTAGAGAAGGATGTTAGTGAAAATCAATTATAAATTCTAGATAAAAGGTAAATTCAAAGGTATACAGACCCTGAAGCTAGTTTAATAAACGTTTGGAAGTACTAGCTGTACTATTTTACTCTCGTTTCAAAATGAATAATGAAAGGAAATCCTGCATGCCAAAGTCTATGCCACTTCTATAAGATCGGAGATTCATAAAGAGCTTTTGATATAGCGTGGTATTTTCGTTCGGTAATATTCTTTACAAAATCCCATGGTTTGGAATGGAAAATATGTTCTACTACAATTGCTACACTATCGCTCTTAGAGGAAAATACATAATCCGTGCAACGTTTTATTTAAGAGTTCCTCAATTGGGAAGTATTAATGGTGAATGGCATAAACATTTCCATAAGATTTAAAACAAATTTTTATTTCTATTATAATTGAATACCCGGGATAAACAAATTAGATCATGCGTATACTATGTCCAAGTACATTCGTTAGTCTAGACATAGATCTTCAATGAAAAGGTAGTCGATTTCCATTTCAATATATTATTAAAGGGTGGCACAAATGTCACTGACGGGTTTCAATCTTTAATAACTTCCTTAACTTTACAAATAAATGCATGAAATTTTGATGCAGTATAAAGGACATAATGGAAATTAATATGCACAAAAGAGGAATCAGAGTGGTCGGGTCTGAAACTCTTGAGGATGTTATGCTGTCAGTTTTGGAAAAAGTACGGCCGTGCGAAATCGAAAATTGCTACCATTTAAGCGATGTCATTTTTCATATGTGATGTAGTGGTGTTTCAAAATTTGCATATGTGTTTCCGTTATGCCATTTATTTTGTACCAGTATTTCATGCATTTATTTGTAAAGTTATGAAAGTTATTAAAAATGGAAACCCAACAGATACTTTTGGGACACCCTGTACAAGAATTTTGAAGTTTGCATTGGAATTGCTCCATATATTGCGACATTTATCCCTGCGTAGTTTGTCTGAGAATCATTTGACCGCCTTGTGCCATATTAGTATGTAATCGCATTAGTTGTAAGGAGCTGGTTCAAATTTCTCAAATGCACAGCCTTTATTATACGGAACGAGTTATGTATTTCAACGAGTTTGACACCATATAACATCCTCAATAATTGTGTGTTCCTTTTTTCCATTTTCCTGATTACTTAGTTTGATTAATGCATGCATATTCGAGAATATTGCGGCTCCGCCAGAATGTTGGCATTGTTGACTCGATACAATCTGCCAAAAGTCCAACGGCAGTGTTCAACGGAGGACAAATTAAGTCTAATAACCAAGACAATAAGCGTCCTTCCAACTGACATCCGCGGTGTTGCCATGACATAAAATCCACCTTGTGTAGCTAAGGTTTGAAAAAAAAACCGTGTTATAGATCATACTTAACCGATACCACAATGTGAGAATTCTTAAACATACATAACTATGGCATCGATATATATGGTTAAATTGGAACCGTTTGCTTTCGCTAAAATATCTTGATTTACGAACAATGCACGCAATAACACTATAACAATTGTTGCATATTCTATAATGTCTTAAGGATCCTGTCAGTTATAGGACGTCATCACCAAATATAATTGGTATTATTAAAGTAATTGATAATATTTCTGCTATGCAAACTAGATTTCCTGCGCACCGTATTCTTTGTCCTCAATAAAAAGAATTACCGTAGACACAAACCCATTCTATCTTGCATAAATTTAATAACACCTTCAATTACCTTTAAACAGTATTTCCCTCGATTCAAACATACTCACATTCACATAACATAATATCTTCTGGGTATATGACATGACGTAAGTAAGTTAATATAAGAAGCATAAAAATATATTTCTTTCAATAAATATGCAAAGAAATTAAATATCATGTAATTGCTTCAAGGGACGTCATACGTTCTGAAAATTAGATAACAGTTACTATACATATCGAACAGTAAGTTATCAGTTTGAGCATGTTGGCATACAATTAAATGCACAATGTGATTTTCGCACATGCACACACACACACACACATACATACACACACACACACACACATATATATGTAAATATGTACACACAAACACATATACACACATACATACTTGCATGTATACATATATGAATATCTGCATCAACATGTGATAGCCTAAAATGGTTATGGAGTAGATATACAGTATAACTTAGAATACATGCTTATTATGTATCATATATGTAATTTCATGTTTTTGAATTTGCATATGAGTAACACTCTCAATAGTTAATATCATTTTCCTGTACATGCTATTTAAGTATCTACATCATTCTTAGTTGTTTTTCTTATCGAATTCCAGGTCAGCTAACATTCTAAAGCTTTATGATGGAAGTTGTTCTCGACAGGATCAGCCTGATGTTATTTTCTCATCCATAATACGGAGAAAGAAAACGACAAGTTTACACAAACACACACACATATGGATAAATGTATATGCACACACACACACACACACACACACACACACACACACACACACGCACACACACACACACGCATATATATATATACATATATACATATATATATACAGACATGTACATATATATGCATATACTCATATATTGTTTGTATCACGACAGAACGCACGCGTTACCTTTATACAGTAAGATTTTAACTATTTTTCTAACGCGACTCTCTCTATTTCTATCTCCCCCTCTCATTCTTCCCTCTACTGTTCTTCGCCTCTACCTGTCACTACTGCTCTCTCTCTCTCTCTCTATCTCTTGTTACTCGTCCTTCGCCTCTCACCGTTACTACTACTATCTCTCTCTCTCTCTCTACCTCTCGTTGCTCACTTTTATTCTACTTCCTCCCCTCCTTTTCCCTCTGCTACTCTTTCTCTTCACACAGCTTTGGTCACGTGTGTCCGGCTGCTAT
>NC_068988.1:59310984-59313017 GCF_001194135.2 Octopus bimaculoides
GGCAGCTGATGAAGGGGATGTTTTTATGTGGCCTGCTTGTTTGTTGCACCTTGTTTACCATTTTTGTCCTTGTTCTTTTGCCACGTCATGTACCCAGTTATGTATCTATATGTACATGTGGATGAACGTATATACATACATGTACATATATATGCATATACTCATATATTGTTTATATATATATATGTATATACATATATATGTATGTATGTATGTATGTATGTATGAATTAATTGACAATGTTTTATGTATCAATTGATAAGGGAATGGTCGAAAGGTTGGTGGATGTGCATGTAATGAGAAGTGAATTTGAAGGTGTGTCAGATGACTTCTTAGTACAGAGTAAATTGAAGGTATGCTCAAAATAGAATGCTAGATGTGTGACAGAGAGGAGAGTGATTGTGAATGTGAGTGAATTGGAAAGAAGAGAGAAGAAACTGAACGGTGAATATGAACTGGTTAAGAGGCTCATGGTAGATGTGGAGGAGTGGGAGGCTTTTAGATAAGCAGTAATGAGATATGCCTCTAAGTTATGTGGTACACGAGCAGGTAGCGGATGGGTGGCAGAGAAGAAAAGTGCTTTTGAAGAGTGGTTGCAGAAAAGGGATGGGGAGTTTTATGATCGCCACACAGACGTGAAGAGGAGAGGGAAGGGAGTCGTGACTGTGGCGAAATGTGTGGCGAATGAAAAGTTCGAGAAAAAGTTGAGTGAACATTTTGTAAGAAATAAAAAAAGATGTTTTTGAAAGAGGTACAGCGGGTAAGAAAGTTACATAGGGTAAGCAAAAATGAAGGATGGAAATTGAAATTTGTTGAAAGGAAGTGAGAATATACAAAGAAAAATGCGAAGAGTATTTTAGTGAGCTGTTAAATGTGGAGGATGATAGGGAGACAAGTATAGTGGCTGTACGAGGAGAGAGGAGAATGCCTGTTGTTGGAGAATGGAACTTCGGTGCAATTGGAAGAGAGGAGGTGAGGGAATCCTTACGGGAAATGATAAAGTGGAAGATGCCAGGTATAGTTGTGTGTACAGTGTAATGCCTAAAAAAGGTGGAGTGACAGTGGCTGAATGGTTAGTAAGGCTTATGAATGTTTGTTATAAGGTTGGAAGAGTAAGAAAGGATTGCCTGTATAGTGCCACTGTACAACGGGAAAGGGAATACATGTGATTGTGGAAATTTTAAAGGTATAATTCTGCTATATGTGGCTGGTAAATTCTATGGGAGTATTCTGATTTCACGGGTGAGGAACTAGGCAGAGAGTGTACTACGGGTAGAACAGAGTGGTTTTATTAGTGGAAGTGGGTGTGCAGATCAAATATTTGTAGTAAGGCATATGTGTGAGAAGTTTTTGGCAAAAGGGAGGTATGTGTATTGTATCTTTATGGATAGGGATGCAATGTGGCAAGTGCTGGTTGTACGGAATAGATGGTAGATTATAGAGAGTGGTACTGAGTTTTATAGAAACAGCAAGGCATGCATTAGTGTGGGTGGTGAAGTAAGTGAGTGGTTTGATGTGAATGTGCGGTTAAGACAGAGTTGTTTGATGTCTCTATGACTGTTTAATTTACATGTGAATAGTGTGGTGAGAGAGGTGAATGCTCGAAACCTTGGTAGGGAAAACTAAATGGTGGGAGAAAATGGAAAGAAGCGGCAGGAACATCTGTTGTTGTTTGCTGATGATACAGCACTGGTGACATATTTGGAAGGGTTACTGAGAAGACTGGAGTTTGGAAGCGTGTTTGAGAGGAGGAAATTGAAAGTGAGTGTAGCTAAAAGCAACGTGATGAGATGTTCGAGAGATTGAATGGCTGGTAGGATGAATGTCAGTATAAATGGTGTGATGTTAGAGGAGGTGAGTCGTTTTAAGTATATATGATCACATGTGGCGACAGATGGGGCGGGGCTGAGAAAGTGGGATATAGAGCATGGGAGAGGAGTAAGATATTTCGAGTTGTGAAACGTATGCTGAGAGATAAAAGGTTAAGTATGAAAGTGTATGAGGGAGTGAATGTGCCGACGAAGTTATATGGT
>NC_068988.1:59313977-59315585 GCF_001194135.2 Octopus bimaculoides
ATATATATATATATATATATATATATACACGCATACACACAGCTACACATCCTCACATTCCCACGCACATAGACACACACAAGGCCAAGAGATAACAAAAGAATAAATAACTATCACAGCAACTTCGTTACCTTACAGGTGTTTCTGGTATACGATAGAGTGGACTTGTGTGCCTGAATAACACAGCATAGTTTCATCAGAGCCTTGAATGTGAAGTGCAATTTATTTAAAAAAGAATTACCTTTGTGTTTATATCAACAATGAGAAATCAATACTAATTTATATAAGAAAAAGATATATGTCCCAAAATGAAGCTATAAAGTGGTATTCACTACAACTATGACTCCACTGCATCTTATGAAGGTAAGATTTCGTTCTGAAACATAAGTTTATCGAGGTACCTATTCTACAATGCCTAAGCCAAATATTCAAGCAGCCCCCACCACACACATACACACACACACACACATACACACACACACACACCGCCACTACCAGTACCATCACGACCACAACAATGACCACCACAACCACATACCTACACACATACATAAATAGATATATATATGTATATCAATCCATCTATCTATCTATCTATCTGTCTCTCTGTCTGCATGTATGTATGTATGTATGTTTGTAACACTAGTAAGATATTAAAATATATATATATATATATATATATATATGTGTGTGTGTGGGTGTGTGTGTGTGTGTATGTGTGTATGTTATGGTCCCACTCAACAAATATGGATTGATTCCATAAGATTTATATAAAACGAATGCCATCGTAAACCAGCTTTGTAGAAATAAATATGAAGTAAACATCACTGAAGAAAATATTAACGTACAAAGAATGATATGATATAGCTCAATCCATAATAGTTTAGACGTTAACGAAATAAATACATAAACATTTTCACACCAAAAACATTTTACTGTTGTATCCGTTCTAAATCAGAGATGCTGCTGTCGTAATTGATAACGACAGCAGTTTATGAATTACAAAAGCATCAACCACATGAATAATAATAATAATAATAATAATAATAACAAGAAATTCAGAGAAAGCAATCCACAAATGAAAGACTCACCTGTAAATAGAGGAATATTTTACACATCACCTCTCCAAAGAACCACGTTTCAGATACATCAACAAGCAAGGATGAAGGTAGGCAGATCAATATCACCATAAAATCGGCAATAGCTAGATTCATGATGAACAAGTTGGTCACAGTTCGCATCTGGCTGTTTTTGATGACTGCATAACATACGAGAAAGTTACCAACCAAGCCTACTATAAACAGGATGATGAAGATGACGACAAGAATCCATTCACCTGCGTTTGGTTGCACATGCTGTTCGACCATATTAATATAATCTTCGTCCGACAAACAGTACACATTATAACAAGGTGCAGTTGACGATTCGTCTGACAGCACATCTCCTGTCGAATTATCCATGTTGATGAAGAATCTAAAAAAAAAAAACGGTGAAATTAAAGGTAAAAGTTTACATAAAAATTTATGATTATCGTCATTGAAATCGTACATAATTGCATCATGTATATATATACATACATACATACATACATACATACATACATACATA
>NC_068988.1:59315990-59317035 GCF_001194135.2 Octopus bimaculoides
TAGCTATGTGACACACGAACCTGTGCCTATTATAACTTTCGAACAGAGGAGGTCAGCCTCTTCCCCTTGCTTGTCTGGCATCTACAGACTAGTTTCAGGGTGTTGCCCTTTATGCATTCCACTGAATTTAAGTAAATAATCCTTCGTACAGACGGTCAGTTGCGACGCCTGCGGGGTTCGGCTGCTCTACATTGATATATATAATTTGTAAGAAACATAAATCTGAAAGATAAAGTGCACTCTAAGATATAGAGCAGTGCATATGCGGCGGTCTCTTAATAAAACGAGGCCCTAGGTGCCAGCTGATTTAAAAACTGCATCTCCTCGATGCTGTAATCCAAGAATCACAGAAGTAAGCGCCGCAAAAAATATCGTTTGCTTTGCCTTCTCTCTTGATACAAAAACCGCCGTAGCTAGAATGTTCCTTAAATTAATAGATGACCATTTCACTTGTTTCCATAGTTACAGGCCCATTTTCAACATGCACAAATTTAGTCTCGTTTAGTTCTGCTCCCAATATTAAAATCATTCTAGTTAGCGCTCCAAGGCAACGTCAAGCGGCAGGATGTTCAACCAGGGAAGGTAACAGGTGCCCAGGTGGAGGCCACTGCAAAACGAAAGTGGTCGTCTATCAAGCCGAAGTACTAGCTAACTTTAGCAATAGTACTGGTAGAAGAAGCACTAGCAGCCATCACCTCGACACAGTTAACAACATTAACAATAATAGCAAGAACAGCACCAGCAACTGCACTGGCAATTCCTCCGACGGCACCAACAACAGCAACATCGCCATCAGCAGCAACATTACCAACTGCTTCCCTAACTGTCCTTATAGCAACAGCAACTGATCCACCGCTAGTGCCACCGCCAGTGCCACCGCCAGTTCCACCGACAGCAATAACGACAATAAGAGCAAAATAGCAACTTCAGAAGGCGGTGACGATACTGGCCCTAGCAGAGGCTCCAGCGACAGTCGCCGTAGCGGAAGCGCCAAGAAGGCCAAATGTTTAAGTTCCAGGAGATTCCTCATTATATGAGAAGTAAT
>NC_068988.1:59319531-59320813 GCF_001194135.2 Octopus bimaculoides
TATAAGTGTGTGTGTGTGTGTATAACTCATAAACAGAGCCTGAAATTTCGATATAAGTTGACATTCTACACCGTTACTCATAGCGCTCTTCAAATCCTATGTTGGTTTACGCCATTCATTTCTCTCTCATCACCCATCGCTTAACTAAATCATCTTCCCATCGTCCTGGACGGTTTACAATTGGAGTTTTCCGTTCACCTGAGTACCACTTAGCTACTCATGGGTGCACCTATTATTTGTGAGCCTTCTCAGATGTCCGGCACTGCAGACACTCGTTCATTTTGCTTCTTTCTAGAATTATATTGTTTCCAATATTGTCTCGTAATGTTAATCCATGCATGAAGTTTTCCATGACCCTTTGAGTCTTAGCGAATCGATGTCCATCCTTCGTAGTAGCCCCAGTTTCACTTGTGTGCAAGAGCGCTCGTAGGACGGTGGCATTAAAGAATCTCGCTCGTATGGTATTGTATATATTTGCTTTAGGCACATCCTTGAATGATGTAAACACCTTCTATACTGCTTTCAGATCCCGTTTGTTTTCTTTTCATTCTAAGGCCAACTGCTACTCGATGAGCATAATATCATTTGCGAATGGAAGCTTTATTAATTGCTTGCCATTGTTATTTGTTCTTCCTGTCTAATTAGTGCCCTTATAATTTCGGAGTGATGGTATCTCCTTGATTGTCACCCTTCTTAAATGAAATCTTTACTGCCAGCTATAGCAAAGCTATATCTGTTGTATACCTGGAGTTTACATCTCTGAGCCGTTTGATGTATAGCGACTCGACACTTTGCATTTCCAGGGATTTGCTCAATGTGTTCGTGTCGACGCCATCAAAAGTCTATTCGTAATCAACAAAGCAATACACGGAGGAATGTTCAGTTCATACGCTTGTTCAATGAAATAGATTTGAGTGTATATTTAGTCTATGGACTGGAATCCCTATGGAAATCTGTTCGCTCTCTCGGCTTTTAATCGCCGAGGTGTTTCGATAGACGGGTGATTATATATATAAAATGTTATTTGCCGAGAGCTATACTTCGACATCATTGATATTCACCTTTAACTACAATACAAGCAGCCACTCGATGATATGGAGTATCGAATTTAATACTACCTATTGTACCCACACTAATTGTCATGTGAGCAAGAAATCGACTTAAGTTGTGACATTTCATCAGTGCGGATACATGTTATAGAGCGGACATCACAAAAGCAAATACCATATTTGGAACGCAACATAATCCATATGGTACATGAATCAGCCTTCGGTTATATATA
>NC_068988.1:59320911-59322960 GCF_001194135.2 Octopus bimaculoides
TATAGAGCGGACATCACAAAAGCAAATACCATATTTGGAACGCAACATAATCCATATGGTACATGAATCAGCCTTCGGTTATATATACATGTTATATATAGATATCAGTACATATTTGTCTGTCGTTGTTTTGCGCAGATTCTTTATTGAGCTAAACAGCTATCCTGCCTTATGATCTTTGAGATTTAAGCATCTTCAATATGCATCCTAATTAGAGATAGTCTTTTACCTCCTTGAATTCTTTGCTCCCATCCTCCGATGATTACATGTAGGTGCATACGTTTTAGTTTTTTAGTTTAAGCTGTGAAGTCTGTAGATTCAATAGGGAAATCAAGACAAGATACATCCTTCTTATTGCACAAGGTGGTCTACATCTCAGTCTGGAACCGTATTAATGCTGTTCACCATAGTTTGTTCTTTACGCAAGCTGAAACCCACTAGACGTAATCTTTCTAATAATCATTGCAGACTTTCGCACTGTATTAGTGGAATCCACAGCTTTTCTGAGATCACTTTGTAAGATAAAATCACAACAAAATGTACCAAGCTGTTTATGTTGATCGAGGAAACCAAAAGCTTTGCAAACATAACACACACATACACACACACACACACACGCATGCACATGAACACACTTACATACATATGCACACACAAACACACATACACACAAACACACGCACGCGCAGGCGCACACACGCATACGCACAAATGAAAGTTTTTCTTTTTCACTTGTGTATATGTGGACAAAGAGAAAAGTAGAGAGAAAGAGAGAGAGAGAGAGAGAGAGAGAGAGATAGAGAGAGAGATAGAGAGAGAGAGAGAGAGAGAGAGAGAGAGAGAGAGAGAGAGAGAGAGAGAGAGAGAGAGAGAGAGAGAGAGAGAGAGAGTATGGAGAGATAGACAATGAATGAATGCACTCCGACCATAGTAAGCTGTGTGCTATCACAGGATATCAAAATATTTGCACTTGAATAACGCGAAGTATACTGCAAAATTGGGAACGAACTGAAACGAACATAACCTATGAACAGTTCATTTCACATAATTAAAAGATAGTTTTTTAATAATAATAATAATAATAATAATAAGGATAATATAAGCTAATATAAGGTTTGTAGTTTTAAGAATAGTGGGAATTACATACGGTAATTATCACACCAAAATTACAAGAATGCTAATTATATAATAGAAATGAACCATTTTGAGAAGATTGGATCTGAGCTATTAGACGTAATGGTACTTAAATATTAATTACTATACTGGAATGTAGCATTTGGCCCGAAGCACAGAGCTTAAAATTCATTCGTAAAATATCATTTTACGTATAAAACGTGACGGGTCATAGAATTTACACTATCCAACAAATGGCAGCCAAATATCTTTCAAATCTAACACAGCCATCTCCACGATTTACGAATATATAACGAAAAAAATATATATACGACGTTGCTTTATACTTGCCAAAGTATCGAACGGAAATGTTTTATCAGATCTCACCTGAAAAGTCCAGATCAATACCAAATAAAATTCATTTTCTACAGGAATTACATTTGTCTCTGGATTGCAAAACAATAATTTATGCGTGTACTTATATCAGACGGGGAAGTTCTTAGTGTATACAATATGAAGAATATCTCGCAAAAGCACTATTTGCTGATATATAAAAATCCCAGTTCATAATTATGTATGCGTGTCTCTTATGTGTGACTTTCTTGTATGTATCTCAGTGTGCCTGGAAGTGTATTATATAATAATAATAATGATAATAATAATAATAATAATAGTAACAATAATAATAATAATAATAATAATAATAATAATAATAATAATAATAATAATAATACCAGCATATGACAACGTTTCTCGAAAAGAAATGGAAAAACTTTCAAAATACAAAGACCTGGAAATAGAGATAACTCGAATGTGGAGTCTAAAAACAGAAACAATTCCTATCATAGTAGGTGCCTTAGGTATAATAAAAAAAATATTCAGACAAATACATAACAAAAACACCAGGACTTACAAATATATATAACATACAGAAAA
>NC_068988.1:59324217-59326271 GCF_001194135.2 Octopus bimaculoides
GAACTTCTAACGTGTTGTCTCTTGAGGTCTCTGGGTGAGACTTGGATCCAACTTGTACAAATGCAAGACAAAAGTCAAACATAAAATAATAATAATAATAATAATAATAATAATAATAATGATAATAATAATAATAATAATAATAATAATAATAATAATAATAATAGTAGGGAATATGAATCCAAAACTTACAGGGAAAAATTCAATTTAGCAATTCTAAATCAAATTTCACAATATATAATATATGTATATATTTTAGATAGAAAAAAAAAAAACAACCTCTATTAAACAATTCAATAATAAAACATCTATTTCACACCATCCAGAAAAATAAATATACTATAAAAACCTTATTCTAAAAATCAACAAAGTGCATAAACAATAAATAATATTGAATAGACTATTATAGAATATTCTATAATAGTCTATTTAATATTATTTATTGTTTATGTATTTTATTGATTTTTAGAATATGGTTTTTATAGTATATATATATTTCTGGATGATGTGAATTATGTTTTTCATATTGAATTGTTTAATAGAGTTTTTTTGTCTCTAAACTATATACATACATACATTCATACATACATACATACACACACACACACACATATATATATATATATATATATATATACGCACACGCAATCCCACATAAACACACACACACACACACACACACACACACACACACACATGGGGGTGAGTGGGTGTTGAAAAGTTTGTGACTCAAGGTTTATGATTCTACTTAACATATTGTCCTCACAAATTCACACATATATTACAACGATTTAACGCAAAAGTAGTCCGATGGTTGGGCCTGTAACCGATCTCTTTCAAACGAACTCCGATGCTTGGGCCTCTAAACAAAATCTTATGAATATGTAGAATACATACGTACGCACGCACGCATACATATCTGCGTGCACACACACACACACATAATACATACCTACATACATAGATATGTGCGTACACAGGCACACCTGCACACTAAAGCGCACACATTCACACAAACACACTAAAGAAATGCAGCTCCAATAACGGATGGAGTCAACATGCATCGACTAGGTTGCAACATCAACGAAAATTTTGGAAGAAAAAATATAAATGGGTGGAAATCGAACCGGAGAGTGTATTGGATAACAAGGAATTAAGAGAATGTAACTCTCCTCAGACACAACAATATATATATTAAAGGTAAATTTAGATTCAGTAGAGTATATTATACCACTTGCTAAAATGATTACTTACTGATGTATTCAACGCAAAGCTAAACCTATTTCTCAGAATTTGAACTCAGAACGTAAAGACACACGAAATACCGCTAAACATTTCGCCCACGGTGCTAACGTTTCTGCCAGATCACCGCCTTCTTTCTGAAAAATATCATACAACTAATACATACAAGTGTAAAGTGCCGGTTATGTTCTGGATAATCTAATAATCAACTACCATCTGCTTGGCATGTTCCTATGTTGCAAAATGTATCGAGTTTGTAGATATTGCTCAGCATGAAATAGATGGTATTTATATAATACTACTCTGTACTTTAAGATGACGCATACATGTGTACACAATTACGCACAATATATACATCTGCCCTGTCACCATAATTTGCCCTCTATTGATGTTCAGGAAACTAAAATGCATAGAAAGTCATTACTAATTAAAGCTTACGCAAATCCTAAATAAATTTGCATATATACACACATACAAAAGCACACACACACAAAACTTATATGAAAATACTTTTCGTGTGCACCTGCACATGAGTGCGTATTTTTTTCTTACTTCTTTCGTTCGTTGGACAGCGACAATGCTAGACCAATACCTTCACGAGTTCAGTTTGACGATTCAACCACAGCAATTATTTTGTTAAGTCTCGGAATCACTATAAAGCTTGTCAAACTGTGATGGTGGACAAACAAAGAAAGGCAGTGTTGTAGTAAATGGCAACTACCTATGGCACCACACAGTGCGACTGAATCCGGAGACATGTCCTTGAGAGGTAAACGTCTTTCTACACAGCCAGGCCTGTACCTATATACATA
>NC_068988.1:59326652-59327164 GCF_001194135.2 Octopus bimaculoides
TATATATATATATATATATATATATATATATATATATATATATATCTGTCTCCCTCCTCCATCTCCAGTTTTTGACTAACCGATGCTGTGTTTATGTCCCCGTAAGTTAGCTGTTCGGCAAAAGAGACTGATAGAATAAGTACCAGGCTTACAGAGAATATGTCCTGGGGTGGACGGGCTTCTTTCAGTTTCTGTCTACCAAATCCACTCACATTTCTTTGGTCGACCCGAGGCTATAGTAGAAGACACCCAAAGTGCGACGCTGTGGGGTTGAATCTGGACCATGTGCTTGGGAATCAAGCTTCTTAGCACACAGCCACGACTATATGTATGTATGTATGTATGTATGTGCCTGCTTGTATGTATGTATATGTGGTTGTATGTATATATGTAAGTATGTATGTATGTATGTAGGTAGGTATGAATGTATGCGTACGTATTATATTTAGAGAGATAGAAATAGATGTATATATACTTGCATAATATCATATATGCAGACTCACGGATGCACT
>NC_068988.1:59327801-59330993 GCF_001194135.2 Octopus bimaculoides
ATTTATATGGCATCATATTATCAATGATTCCGTTTAATTTCTTAGCCAGTATTTTCGCATTTGTGTTGCGGAACACTTATTTCAATGGACTAATTACACATACATGCTCATGCATACACATATACGCATGCCTGTGCGTGCGCAACCCCACTACCCCAAAGACACCACCCTATCGCAGAGCATCATCAGATGAAAAAACGAGTGTATATCAGCAGGGAGCATGGATGGATATGCTACTATAGAGCTCCTAGATCTCAGAAACATTTATTTCTTTATTGCTTACAGGGGGATAAACATAGAGGAGACAAACAAGGACAGACAAAGGGATTAAGTCGATTACATCGACTCCAGTGCGTAACTGGTACTTATTTAATTGAGCCCTAAAGGATGAAAAGAAAAGTCGACTTCGGCGGAATTAGAACTCAAAACGTAACGGCAGACGAAATACCGTTAAGCATTTTGCACTGCGTGCAAACGATTCTGCTAGCTCACCGCCCTTAATGTCAGAAACATTGATAAATATAGTAGTCTACCAAGGACCATAACCCGGATTACTAGCCCTCATTTTGAAGAGCATGCATTTACAATCAAGGAAAAGGAAATTGCAACCATATACCTGATGCACAAAATGGACAGCAACGCAAACAAACTTGTGGAGTTCACACCGAATATACAATCCATAACATAAGAAGTTATTCCAAAATGTCATTGCGTTCTTATCTACCGATGAGACATGGTGTTGTAGCCAAGACACTGTACAATGTAATATGTCGGAAGGATAAATCCGAGTCCAAAGAGATAGCAGCGCACAGAATGATAGATGGCATAGCCACTCATATGAAATAGTACTGCTGGATGTCCTTATGAAAATCTCAATAAATTCTAAAGATAATGAACCGGGCATAGTAATTTGAGGCTCAGCAGAAAATCTATGTACACTATTGAAAATAAGTTGTTGAATTAATGTGAACACAAATCGAAAGACCAACGATAAAGAAAGCACCTATGCGGAACTATAGAGATTTATTGTAACTCTTCCCGGATTACAATTTCAGGTTTTAGCCCGTAAAAATTGGGTCACTAAGTTGTGTACCAAACCGCTTAAGCACAAATCGTGAGAATTTACGCTTCTCACGCAATAAAGGAGAGACATAATTAGATTACAAATTCAAGCCATTAATGAAACTGACATAATCTGTGAAATTTTCAGAAATTTAGCATTTTCGCATACAAGCTCATGTTCAGGCATGCGAATAAATGCATAAAAAGCTCATACATATCTGGAAGTTCATTGACTTCAAATATGACATATATATATATATATATATATATATATATATATATATATATATATATATACACATATATGGTGGTGTTATTTGAAATTCCAATGAACTATCCTTACATCACAGTAAGAAAGCCATTCCTTCTCTATAGGCCAGAAATTCTAGGAATCAGACTGAGTAACATACACGCTTGTATACATACATACACACATACATACATGCATAAATACATGCATACAAGCACACAGGCAGACATATAGACATAGAAAGACATAGATACATGCATATATATATATATATATGTATATATATTTACATATATACATAAACAAACAGGAAATCTCGTGCACTGACTACGGCTCTAGCGAACATAACTTTTGTATGTTAGGTTAAAGTGAGTTCATGTAAACGTTTAGAAGTTTCCTTTGAATAGTGCTGGCATGTTTTATGAGGGATGTTGTCGGAGCAGCCTTCGAGAGAAACCAACCGAAGTTGTATTTTTAAAACTTTTACCAGGTAATACAATTAGACCTGAGCTGTCAATCAACCAATATTTGTGAAATAAACCTTACCGAGTGATACATCGCAAAAGGATAGTAATGTGACAGAATCGTTCTGGTATTAGAATGTACTCCCTTATTTCTTTTCTATCCCTGTGTTCAAATCCTAACGAATTTAAAGTTGCCTTTAATCAGCTGAGGGTCAATAAATAATTTTTTTTTTCTGTTTCATCGTTCTCCAGTGCTTTTCTTTCCTTCTGTCCTTCTGTAACTTCCCTTTGCTATATCATTGTGAATCAGTGAAGTGAATTTGTTTCCAAGGTAATGTGCACTATACAGTGCCATTAATTACTTCACCCATTCACATTGCATACAACAAGTATTGCAGATGGAATACGTGTTTATTGTTATAATTATTTCTTCTTATTTTGTAAAGAAATTGAGTTGCAAATAGCTGCGGATGTAATGTAAGCAGGGACAAAATGTTTACGACATAAGGTTGACGCTAAAGACAATGCTCTCTTTAATCAAATATATCCGAGCAAAATGTATTACTTAATTTTGTTAAAGAGAGCAGATACTGTGTGGGTGGAGATGAGCTGTTATTTCTAGGAGATCGGGGTTTCGCATAAGGACTATTTATTCTTATGACTATTTCATTTAGGAGTGTTGATTTTTTTACGGAATACATTGCCAAATAAGTCATTTCATACTTCAGAAGATAAGATACAATTTAAAGTCAAACATTTGTTGTCTATCTGATTTTTCTGGTATGATGCAGTAGAGATTAACTGCCATGATGCATGATGCAAGTAGTGATTAAACGCTATGCTCATCACTATGGGAATGTCTGAGATAAACAAAAGCTGGCGATTAGATGAATCTAATTAAATCAATTGCCGTCTACTGAAATGTACGTGAAGGAGATGATTCCAGCTTCTATTATTGTCGTACTACATGTTTTACGAATTTTATAGCAAAAACAAGGTTTATTGGTTATCGCGATTCGCAAGAACTAGTTGCCTTTTGGCAAAGAAATCCGAGGAAATTGACGACTTAGAGATTAAGAGAGAAACGGACACACGCACTCACATGCACACACATACACACACAAACACACACGCACAAACATACACACGCAGAAACACACATACACACAATCACTCACACACGCACACTCACACACACACACGCGCACGCACACATAAAATGTTATAAAGAGGCAGAAAAGAGATACAGTAAATGTATTCTGAAACAATATAAAAAAAACACTTCAATAGAAATAAATAACGCAAAACGCTAAGTTAAGTTGGCCACCAAAAAAAAAAAAAATTGTAAAATATATACATTAAAATTTAATGCTCTGAAGCATATAAATATGTATATGTAAATGAAGTTTTTGTTTG
>NC_068988.1:59331253-59334167 GCF_001194135.2 Octopus bimaculoides
GAGAGAGAGAGAGAGATAGAGAGAGAGAGAGAGAGAGAGAGACGCCATAATATGTTTCAGGAATGTAATTATGCATGTATGTATCCTGATAATAAAATATATGCGTTTCTACTTAAAAGAAAGATCAATATGTGCATTATCTTATGTTAGCAATCTGAAATGTCTACACTACGTTATTCAATACATGTTTATTTAGTGATACATGCAATTTGTTTTTATTTAAGTATTAAATCGCATTACATCTTTCCTACAAAGTCAATGCATTACTCTATTAAAGGATGCTTCTGCTAAGTTACGATATAGTGCTGATGAATTATAAGATTCTCGACAAGTAAGTATTTATTGTACAGATAACCGTATTCATGTTTTAAATGGAGCGCTTTATTCGATAAAATATACGACAGAGCAAAATTCTTTGTCCCTAAGGTGATACAACGTATCGGCGCGCTTTAAGTCCAATCTATGCAGGCTTGTGCTAATATGCAGACTTGTGCTAATATGCAGGCTTGTGCTAATATGCAGGGTTGTGCTAATATGCAGGCTTGTGCTAATATGCAGGCTTGCGCTAATAAAACACTCCGTATGAAAAGTACTTTGTGAAGCAGTCTTGTTGCATTGAAGTTCCCCATTTTTCCCTCAAAACTTCCCGACAAATAAACGAAATGATAAATGTTCTTCCAAATTCTTTGAGTGATACACGATGAAAAAATGTGCTGGACATTGCGAGATTAAGATCTTCCCCACCTAAAGAAGTAAGTTCTCAAAATGTTGTATTAAAGTAGTCGTATCCAATTTGAAGAGAATTCTAATATAGATACGAATGAACTACAGACCGACAGAAACAGATACATTTCTCGAAAACAGAATCACAAAGCCACTTTAAAAATAAAAGAGAGCCATGATGGATATAGTGATACTCCATGAAAAATATATATCAGAAATAGTGAGAGAAAGGATTGATTTGATTATATTGGGTTGTCTGGAAAGTTCGAGCCGATTTTTAAAGGAAAGAAAAAGGTCAATAAATACTTGCCATTACATTTTTAATCAACCAAATATGAAACACGTTGTTGCATAATGCGTCTCCATCTTTCCTTTAACTTGAAAATACCCTCTTCCCAGAATTGAGGTGGTTTCATGACAAAGAATTCATCAAGGTATCTTTTTACGTCATCCAAGGAATTGAAATATTTACTATTAAGACTATTCAGCAGAGACCTGAATAAGTGGAAATCCGAAGGAGCAATATCTGGTGAATACGGAGGGTAGGATAATACATCTTAGCCGAGCTGCAGCAAGTTTTGTCTGGTTCCCAAAGAAACGTGCGGTCTTGCATTACCATGTTGGAAAACAACACCCTTCCTGTTGGACAATAATTCTGGACGATTCTCCTGAATTACTGCTTTTAACTCGTCCAGTTGTGTGCAGTATTTCTCAAAATTAATTGTCTGGTTACTTGGGAGAAGCTCATAGTACAGAATTCCTTTCCAATCCCACCAGACACAAAGGAAGACATTTTTAGGGTGAAGACCCGCTTTTGGGGTGGCTTAGGGTGACTCATATCGATTACTCCAGGATCGCTTTCTCTGAACATTCCGGTAGATAATCCATTTCTCATCACCTGTCACAATTTGCTTTAAAAAAGTTGCGTTTTCATCCCATTTATAAAACAAATCACAGATGCGATCCAAAAGGTTATTCTCACTCAACTCATGTGGTACCCAAACATCGTAGCGATTTGTGTACCCAAGGTTTACCAGGTGCTCATGGACGACGGATTTTGAGAGGCTGAGGCTTTGTGCCAATTCTCAGGTGGCGCAATGTAGGTTATTCTCAATTAATGACTTGATTTGGTCATCATCTGAACTGGAGGGTCTACCTGATTGCTCTTTATCAATAAGGCTACAATCTCCAGCTCGGAACCTTGCGATCCACTTCTGTACCGTTCTTTCGGATAAACAGACATCACCGTAAACTGTGCATATTTCTTTGGTTGCTTGTGAGGCTTTTTTCCCTTACGGAAAATGAAAACATCAAGTGCCGAAAATGAACTTTCTTATCTTCCATTTTAAAGGGTTACAGAATTAACACAGATAATAAGATCATAAACCTTCTTCCAGGAAAATATAGCTTAAACTGTGCTCTAAATGGAAGTGTAGTCAAATCCTATTTAATGGACTCATCCATGTTCTAAAATAAGTCGAAATGTAAGCTACTATAAATCGGCACGAACTTTCCGGACGACCCAATAGATCTATTCTAGTTAATCTCAGTGTTATTAGAGAAGAGTTGATCTAAACGCATATTCACACTTGTATGCAGGCATGCAAATATGTATGCATGCGCATATATGAATATATGTATGCATACATGCATACATACATACATACATACATACGTACATGCATACATACACACGTACATACACACATACATACATACATAAAGAGGTATAGCGAAAAGGAATGAGGAATCAGAATCTGAACAGGTACAGCACACTCATATTATCCAGATCTGAAGAACTAGATTCAAATATAGACTACATAAAGAATTGATTAAAATAAATAATTAAATTGTAATTCACCTGATCAGTAAATCCTATGTTCCCCTTATGGGATTTCATGTAGCCTACAAAGTATATAATTAAGATCTTATCGAGAAAGATATATATATATATATATATATATACACACACACTCTCTCTCTCACACACACATATAGATACATATATACATACATACTTATATATATATATATATATGTATATATGTATATATCTCTTTTACTTGTTTCAGTCATTCGACTGCGGCCATGCTGGAGCACCGCCTTTAGTCGAGCAAATCGACCCCAGGACTTATTCTTTGTAAGCCTAGTACTTATTGTATAGGACTCTGTTGCCGAACTGCTATGTTAC
>NC_068988.1:59334375-59342082 GCF_001194135.2 Octopus bimaculoides
ATATATATATATATATACATATATACGACAGGCTTCTTTCACTTTCCGTCTACCAAATCCACTCACAAGGCTTTGGTCGGCCCGAGGCCACAGTAGAAGACACTTGCCCAAGTTTCCACGCAGTGGGACTGAACCCGGAACCATGTGGTTGGCAAGCAAGCTACTTACCACACAGCCATCCATCATTTTTTAAAATTCTCATTAAATGTGCATCCCACGCGTGTTTTTGCGGGACGGATGCCCCAGTGTCTTTTAATGCAGTAATTATGGTAATTTAGTTGATTCAGTTGCAGTATATATTCATTGAATATAGACATTACAATGACACTTTGTCTAAGATTTATATCCGTGCGATTAGGTGAAGTGGTCTATGGATTCAAGTTTTAGATAATCCTACTCAAAGTATATTTTAGGTGAAATTACATGGGAAAAGTGAAACTGTTGATGCAAATCTCGAATAAAACATATACTTGTATTAATATATAAATTGGATATTTTGTTACTATTAGTATCATGCATTCCTCAGATTATGTAGGTCCAGACATTTTATAGGACTACACGGAATGTGCATTATATCATGTATGGATATCTAAGTAAGCATTTGATAATAAGACTTAGATATAACAAAAATACTTATATGTACTACCTTTGCATGTGTTGCATATTCTAGGTTCTTTAGTTTATTTATTGCTCAATATTCTTTTCTACTCACGGCACAAGGCCAGAAATTTTGGGGGCGGGGCCAGTTGATTAGATCGACCCCAGTACGCAACTGCTACTTAATTTATCGACCCCAAAATGATGAAAGGTGAAGTCGACCACGGCGGAATTTAAACTCAAAACGATGTGTTACTCGATATTAGAATGATGAAGTTGTGGCACTACGAAGTTTTACGTTTGTTTCTTCTGGATATTTGTCTAGCTTATTTTTTTTATTATCGCCCAGCTTGTCGTTACATACCTATAAATGGTATGTTTCTCTCTGCTTTTTTTTTCACAATAAATGACACTGCATCCTTATTCTATGCTGAAACATACCTTGTTCCGCTGTTTCCAACGAAAAATATTGAATATGTCGGTGCTGTTTTCCATTAACTTTAAAACGGCAAGCGTATTATTCATTTTGCATGTTCAATTTTGTCAATCATTATAGTAAATATGACCAATGTAACTGGCTTTTCAATTCTAAGTTTGAAATACGTCTTTCATTTCATGCCGGGATTAGGAACCATATTTTAACCCCCAATGATACTGCAGAAACTAAATATAAAATGAGGTACAGCAATAACCATGTGTCTTCTGACGAGTGGTATAAATGGAAACCAAAATACAAAACTGTATCATTTTGGGTGACTTCTAATCAACCAATTAGGTTATCTGTTTTTTATATTATATTCATGCTTTGTACACGAAATCCGAAGATTACACTCGAATAACCAGTGTATCAGCTGTTCTCGTTTATAAACAAACTGATATTTACATTAAATGAACGGATGTAAAACGTCTTTTGGCTTTCCCATAGTAATACTTTGTCAATATTCGACAGTTAAAGTTATTCATTAGGAACATCATTTTGTTTGCTGCTTTCATCTAGACATTGTTTTCTAATAATCCTCAAGTATCTCTACGAAATTAATGACGTTTATTATCGTTTATTTAATAAGGCGTGTTTTTAAATTATTCTAATCTCTACATAAAAGGTAAACGTATACACGAAGAAGCAGTCGTTCGATAACAAAAACAAATCAATAATTCAGTCATTATGCTTTTTATCCTTCATATATAACTATGGGTTTCTCTTCTACTATCGTATACAATTATGACAAAGATGAGATAGGTGTCGTCATAATAGAGACAAAAATACAAAGGTACAATAATGGGAAATATAGTTTCAAAACATGATTTATCAGCAAATCCACAGTCATGTACTACTGTTAATTTTGCATTAGTGTAAACTTCTGTAATAAATTAATGAGGTTCGTTTACTAAGATAAAATAAATCGCACACTAAATCTAAGTGAATATTCTGAACAGAGACTTTCAAACACTCTACATTTTGAAACAATGGCCATATCTAATTCCTTAATTCATATGGGGAATTAGTACTTCAATGAAGCACATTTGTACGGTAATATATGAAACAGGAATTAACTTTATAACGGTATATCAACACTGTATCGTCTTACAACTCCTAAAAACACCATTAAATGCCATAAAGATGCGCTTTTATTTTCAAATTTATCATAGCATAGTATGTGTGTGAGAGTGTGAGTGTGTGTGTGTGTGTGTGTGTGTGTGTGTGTGTGTGTGTGTGTGTGTGTGTGTGTGTGTGTGTGTGTGCGTGCGTACAAACATACATTGTTCTAAATATAATATGCCTCCATCTTGCCGAATATCATACTACACCTCTGATATAATCAGTCGAATTTGACCTGCACGCACAGAGCGAAGCTCAAGATATATTTATGGCTATAATGCCAATCTTAATTGAAACATCCCTATTAGTTGACCACGATTAAACTCTGCCTGACCAAACCTGTAATGAAATACATGTTATTTATCTTTGGGTAGACTGTGTTGCGAAATCATATTAGTTCGCATCATTCGTTTTCCCTATATTTTAGTCTTCGATTAAACGGACATTTGTTTATTTCAACATTGGGAAATAATTGTCTAAATTCTCCTGTAAATTCTTGTTGTGTCAACGTATGCCAGTATCAGCAAAGACTCACTTAGTAAATAACTTCTATTCTTGCTCTACACAATGTTTATGATATGCACGCTAGTGCAGTGCTTGTGGCCACTGAGACTTCAACTATTTTTGTGTCGCTTACACATTGTCCCATTCATATTGTTAGAATTTACAAAACAATGAATATTTTCTTATTGGTTCTTAATTGCTTTCGATGTCACCGAATCCATCGCAATATAATTTGCGAACCCATTTTATTTACTAAATTATAAAAAGAAGAGAAATAAAATGTCGGTCAATAATCCAAGCAGTGTAGGCTCTCCCGGGGACAAGGTCTGTAAAAACATCGAAAATAATGTCACATCGGAGTAAACTGTATGGACCTGTAAACATCGTGTTACCACAAAACTGTTCATCACATTACGTAATAGACTGTGCGGAATCGCTGTATTTTATCCTGTAAAGATCCAAAAATACTGACTCTGGCAGTCAAAGGAAACAATTTGTGATGTGCAAAATTTATGCCAAAGAATTCCTTGTGAGAATTTCTATTATAGAATCCAACATAGTCATTTAGAGTCTCAATTTAAGTTGTTTCATGAATGATTTGCCAAGGATAAAAAAGAAAATGAATTAAGAATGTTTCAATCATGTATTTTTTCTCATTTTTGTTCCACTTAATAAAATATAATTTGTAACATCCAAATAAAAGAAAACGCATTTCAAGAAAATAATGTGTTATTGAAAAATGTGAATTCTAAATTGTAAATATATTGATTTATACTATCATTAAAACTGTTTGATACTAAGTTTCGATAGAATGGTATGAATTTATTCGTCCATAGTTTTCAAAAAATTATAAAAGAAAGTATATTGCCTGTTTAAAATAAATTGAAAAGAGTATGGAAATTATTGTGAGTATTTCTGAATCATGAGACTGGTTTATGTAACATTGACAGAAATTTCGATGAAATTTGCTGCATTCATATACATTTCAAAGCAGATTATATGGACAGAACTGTTGTCTGAAGCCAGGTAACTGGCAGACATCAGAGAAATCGGAATAAATTTTATTAAATATTCTTCATATAACTTTCCACAGAGGCATCAGATATGAAAAGATATAAAATATAAAATAAAAATATCAACGACCTATGAAAACTAATTTGTCGCATGTCATCCGTTTATAGTTGCATTATCCATAATATGTTCGAGAAGCGAACGAAGATTAAAATATTAAACTGACGCTTATAAACAATGGCTTGCTGCTATTATAAATAATATATAAGTGTTTGTTCCATACTCATAAAACAAAAAATTCCACCTATATTCAAAAAGTATGATTCTCAACGGGACGAACGATGGCCTAAACTGTCATTTCAAATATCCAATACACTATATGAATACAAACAATGTAATAATGTAATGAAAGAATACATTTAATCCCAACTTACTTTTCATGAAAGAAAGACAATATAGCGCAAATAGTAATGTAAACTCAGTATTATTTATCATCTTAACACAATATTGCAATCGTTCAAATTGCTATAACATACATTGTTTTCATTTTCATATTACGCAAGCCAGTATTTAGTGAATGTGTTCTTGCAAAAGTGTCTGTGACGTTTATTAGATTTCTATTACTAACCGGTATAAAAAGAAATTCTTGGTGACAGAATATGCAGTCTAGAGCAGACGAAAAAAGCGATATTTGTGAAAAGAAAAAAACATAGGAATCACCATGGCTATTATTTGGAACCTTACCATCGTGTATCTCCTAATACAATAGCTGCATCATGGTGTAGCACATTTGAAAAACGAACGTTGAGCATATATCGTAATAGACTTGGAAATTGGAAAGCGGGTACTTTACATTCATCATTATCTGCTGCAATTAATAAAATTTAATGCTAGATTATTTAACTTGTATTTAAAACCCGTGCAGCAACAATGTATTTTTAACATCGTTTCAGATAATGGTGAATAGATTTTTTTTCTTTTTAAATTCTTTTGTTTCACAATATTCACAAAAGTTTGAAGTTCTTCTTCATTATGTCTGAATTCACCGTTCATTCTTTCCATTCACTATAATTTGAAAGAATTAAGTATTTGCTAATGTAGTGTATGAAAATTTATGCAAATACAATAGTGCATACAGATAAACAAAAACATCTTTACTTACACTCATTCACATAAACATTCACTTAAAATTATACACAATTTATACACAAGGAGCGTCTTTAAAATGATATGCATAACAATTATATACGTGGTTGTGAAATAACTTAATATATATTCCCGAAGATTATACTTAGACATTCAAATTATATGCGTTTATACTATTTTGAAATGTAAATTATATACGCATATGTATTTAAGTTTCAAAATATAAATATGCTAACTTTTCTAAGGATATTGTCTCTGAATGCATTCTCATAAATATTAGTTAAAAGCAGCAAATTGGGTGTTACTGTAAAATAATCACCACATAAAACATCGTTTTAGGTTTATTCTTTAGGTCAATTTTTTTTATCAATTGACATGTTTATGTTTCAGGTTCTATATGTGACTGAATTTCAAAGAGGCCGTATTGTAGGTCATTCTGAAGGTGGACATAGTCAGCGTAAAATCGCAGTAAACCTTGGGGTCTCACTTCCTATAGTTTAAGAGAGTGGTTATGAAATTCATCAGAGAGGGGAAGGAGTCCACATTAGCTTGCCCAGATCAACTAGGGACCTCTGACAGGACCCTTCTCTTTGCTAATACACGTGTGGAGGATAATCCTTGGTGCAAGGCCTCTGACATAGGGGAACAAGTTGATATCAGTCCCAGAACAGCTGTCAGGTATCTCCACAAAAATGGTTATAATGGCAGAGCAGCAAGAAGGAAGGCACTTCTTAGACCAGCCAACATGAATCGGTGAAATGATTGGTTCAGCGAGATGGTGGAGCGGGCACTAGTAATTTGGGACAATGTCATGTTCTCTGATGAGTCCAGATTTGCTGTATTTCCTGATAGTGATCCAGTGTGGGTCTCTAGAATCTGTGATCAAGACTTCAATGGGAAAAGATTCCAGGCAACAATGAAACATGACCGCTACTCTGTGATGGCGAGAGCAAATTGTATTAGTGTTTCTCTTCCTCAGCTAAGTTAGTTCAAATTCCATCACGCAGGTTAACTTTGCCATTCCTACATTCATATAAAACGAATACATACTAGTTTAGGATGTAATTATAAAACGTTCCAGGTAATAACGTAAGGACCCTCATTCAAATAGATCTGAATGATTCTGTTTTAAGTTCTTCATCAAATACATCTAAACGCCTGACAGTCTTGCTAACATTATTTTCTCATTCGTTGAAATTATTAATGTTATTTACTATAATATGTTTGAAATAATCACATGAATTAAGACAAATGTTTATTATACGAATCCGTGGTTGACAAAAATCATGGGATTTTCGTCTACCGAACCTCATAAAACTACGGAGTAATTGCACTCATATAAATGAGGGATCGAAATAGAATTTTATGCAAAACTGTTGCCTTGTTTATTTCATGACTAATGTGATATTGTATTATAAGTATAGACATTCAAACATCGTTACAGATAAATAATAATAAATATACTTACTCACATAAACGCAAACACACACTTATATATACTTCATGTTCTGAGATCAAATTTAATTTAACATCGTATCCGGAAAGAAAATTTTAGGAGACATGTAACGTTGAATCGCCAAAATTTAAGACGGAACGATTCTACCGTTTGTGTAATTTGTACCATGGAAACGTAAAAAATAATGGTGTTCACAAGGTAATAAACTCCCATCCTTTCTCTCCAGAAGAAGACGTACTCTAAGGGTGATAAACTCCAATTTTGATAAACGCAAAACATACAAACTCATATTTTCAGACATGGAATCTGCTAAAAATTATTTGTTTGTTTTTTTTTTGTATGTTTAATTGTATAAGCTATACGTCAAAAGGTTCAGTGTTCATTTAAATGTGTACCAAAAATATAATCGTTGTCGTCATTAGCTGTATGGACATTATACCAAAACGTACTTGCATTTTTATTTTAAACTTCCTATCCAATCGACAAACAAAAAGTTGCCTTTAACTATACCTCCAAACCCAACTCACTGTCTCAAAAAGGACACAATGAATGCTAAAGTAGCCACTTGTCAGCATGGACAGCAATGAGGTCAGGGACATATGTAGCCATAGCAAGCATAAGGATGAGCGAAATAACACCACAAACCGTTTATTGTATATCAACGATGCGACCAACGAATCTACTCCTGGTGGTAAGAAATGATATGCAGATAATGAAGAAATAGAAACTCCGTAAAACGACAGAATCTCTCAACTGGAATGCCACTCAGAGACCTCCTCAATTCTTTACTTTTAAGCAACATCTTCAGTAGATGAGGAGTGCTGCAGGTTCTTTGCATATTCCAAGACAGCTTTATAGCAGCCGTCCGTGTTTTTAAAGTTAATTTTCAGTCATCTGTTGGGGGTCATTGACATAGAAAAATGATCCTCTGTATTACACAACAGTCCGCGTGGATATATTAGAAAATGTTAATCATTGTCTCACTGGAGTTACTCGCATTTTGGTTCAATGAACTGTTTTACACATAGTATTTATAGTCATATTATGTATAAGTCTAAGTTGAGAGGAAGCGAGCTAATTTATAACTTACCACCAGCTGAGTTTGATTTTAGTCTTTGAGAATATTTTTCTATACTATATGGACGGAGATTCGGACATACATTAGTCATTTTATAGCCCAGCTCTTAGAAAATTGTCTTTTCAGAAATGTTAAGTTGACAATTACATGTGAGAGTGAAAATTTTATGCACATTTCCTTAGCATGTATGTAAGTGTATATGTATGTATGTATGTATGTATGTATGTATGTATGTATGTATGTATGTATGTGTGGATGGATGTATCTCTCTCTCTCTATCTATCTATATATATATATATACATGTATACATATAT
>NC_068988.1:59342175-59343165 GCF_001194135.2 Octopus bimaculoides
ATATATATATATATATATATATATATATATATATATATATATATAGAGAGAGAGAGAGAGAGAGAGAGAGAGAGAGAGAGAGATACATGCTCATTTAGATAGATACATAAGCATACGTCAGATTCTGTGCGAAGAAATGTATATGTATGTGTGTACATTCATTGCATGCGAGTGTGCGTGTTTTCATATAAAGGAGATATTGTCACCGATTAAAAGTAATCATATAACAAGATGAAAGTATGGAAGCCATTGCACAATATTCGCCGCTGCGCAATGTTTGGAACTAGAAATGAAACAATATATATAATAATATACGTCGTTATCTGGTACACTTTGTTCTCAGTGTTCACTTTTCTCGCACATTTGTCTTTCCTATAGTTATTTGCTTATTCTATATTATTAGCGTGCTTAGCTTTAGAGTAGGAGGCACCGCTTATAGAATTTTCGTTTATTAGCCTTTTTCTTAAGTGATGTAAATGCATTAACGGATAAGAATAATTCTTTTTTATATATTTTCATTTCTCAATCTTATGTCCTTTCCTGTGTTAAGATTTCAAAATGTTTTGACGAGCAGAAGCCGTGACAAGTGATGTGGATTATCGTGTTTAATATAATTTCTATTCCACATATATTATCGACGCAAAGAATATTTCAATTTAATACACACAGACAACAGAAGCAGCATTGTTGGATACGAAAACGAGTGCTTCTGATTTTACAGCGAAGGAAACTTAAATAAATAAATGTTTTACTAAATGAATTGCACTTCTGCTAAATGTATCACTGTTGTGAAATTGCACTAAAAATATCAAAGTGACTCTGTATTAGGTAGCTAGATTAACTAAATAAACAAAGAGGGCGCGTTGAATATCTACGTATTATATAGTATATATCGAAGCAACAGAATATATATATATATATATATAGTATTAAGGAAAAAACCAACGTTTATGAACTCAACGATGAAAATCCACTGTCACATATAGAAAA
>NC_068988.1:59343894-59344786 GCF_001194135.2 Octopus bimaculoides
TATATATATATATATATATATATATATATATATATATGCGAAACCGATTAATACCATTTGTTTGATAACTGATCATCTGTGTCTGCCTTCCCTCCGTTTGTGAATTTACTATATATTATTCACTTAAGTAACGGAACGCAACGCACCCTGGTTTTTATATACACATATATATTATTACACGGGAGCATGCGAGTAAGGGAACTAATATTTTTATGATTATAAACATGGAAAAGTACAGGAGAAGTTACTACACTTGGAAAAGTTCAGGACAAGTTAATAATCTTGTAAAGTATAGAAGAAAATTCTTATCATATAAGCCTTTGCTGCGTTTAGCAGCATGTATCACTGTGTGATAGAGCTCTTTAGCAGCACTTAGAACATTTACAAAATTTCATAGTTCTAATTATTTGTATGTGCAAGTGTGAGGTGGGAGCGTGTTCTTGTGTAGAAATACATGCGCATGTCAAGTCATCTAACTACACTTTGTCACACGCATTTACGTACGTGTCTGTGTGTGTGCGAGATGGGGTGAGAGAGAGATCATAGAAACTTTTATTTCTAAGCCTTTCAGCTCCTACAGTGTTGCACGTTTGAACTTCAACTATTTATTTTCTCTAATTTAGTCTTTCGACCTCATTGTGCACTTCGATAATTTGGTCTTCCAAATTATCTTCAGGAGGAGTTACCTCAATCCTTTCTATATTAACCAAGATGAAGTAGATTGACAAATTTATTTTTTGAACCAGTTGAAGACGCACGAGATGTCGAAATATCGTTCACCAGATAACAAATGGCACTCTTCTTTTAATTTTGACTCTATATCTTCAGGAGGAGTTACCTCAATCCTTTCTATATTAACCAAGATGAAGTAGATTGACAAATTTATTTTTTG
>NC_068988.1:59345232-59347632 GCF_001194135.2 Octopus bimaculoides
ACCTAAGGCACCTACTATGATAGGAATTGTTTCTGTTTTTAGACTCCACATTCGAGTTATCTCTATTTCCAGGTCTTTGTATTTTGAAAGTTTTTCCATTTCTTTTAGAGAAACGTTGTCATCTGCTGGTATTGATACATCAATTAGAAAGCATTTTTTTCTTCATGATCTTTGACAACTATATCTGGTCTATTTGCCTTAATTTTTCTATTATTATTATTATTATTATTATTATTATTATTATTATTATTATTATTATTATTATTATTATTATTTATTATTATTATTATTAGTAGTAGTAGTAGTAGTAGCATTTTTCTCGGAAAATTCTGGCTAATACGTGCTATACTTAATGTTTCTGATTTTTTTAACGCAGAACGTTTATAACATTTAGGACGCAGTTCTGTGTCATTTGAAAAGATATTCTATGCGTTTGAAATCTCGATTCAATTCATATCTTCTGCTTCTTTTTTCTCCGGAATACGCAGGATTGAAGTGTCCTTACAGCTTTATTTTCTTCAGGTTGTAATTTTAGTTTACTTGTCCAATTTCTTATACAATTTTTTTCTTCTTATACAATTTTCTGTTTGTACATTCACTTGTTTTTATTCCCTCGATTTGTTTTATAATTATCGAATTACCAGACAAGATTTCCCTGTTCTTCGTGAGGCAATTTTTCTCAAAGCACAAGGATATTGCAAAGAATTCATGCTGACTTAGTATTAAGATTACTGTTGTTTTCTTCACCATCATCACTAACGTTTCCCAAACATCTTATCGTCTTCCTTATCGTATTCCGTTTTCCAGAATTTCATACAATTTTTTCAGCACCATCTGAACAAATAAATACCAGTTCAAGCACCAGCATCCACATAATGATATCGGTATCGAATCAAAATTATTTATTCAACAACATCCAGAATAGCCTTAGTTGCGATCACCTCAAAGAAATGCGGAAAAATATAGACAGAGCGAAAACAGCGATAACGCATAATACACCAATAACAATTCTACAATGACAACACCATGAATGAATATCGAAATCCATCAAGCTCGTTGTTCAATAGAGTGACAACTGCGAATTGATTCTGTACATATGAAAACACAATTAGAAAATATTTACAAAAATGTTGTGTTACCCTGAAACAGCTATTGAAAACAATTTCATAACATATCTGAGAATTGCCGATGAAGACACATCAATATCAGTTTCAGAAGCATGTTGCATCTTTAGTCCGATAACTGGACTAAAACAAAGAAAAGAATATGCGCTTCTCAAAATTGACACAATATCAATTGCAACAATGAGGGCCTACTGAAGGCAGGGCATTATTCTTTTATTCCTTTATTCTTTTATTTGTTGTAGTCATCTTGATTGAGGCCATGCTGGAGCACCACCTTTAGTCGAACAAATCGACTCCAGGACTTATTTACATTATTTACATTATTTACAATTGACGGATATTTGTCTTCATCTTGTTTGTTGTTAACACAACGTTTCAGCTGATATACCCTCCAGCCTTCATCAGGTGTCTTGGGGGAAATCTTGAACCTGGGTTCTCATTCCTGATGTATTTTTCGATGTTGTTGTTGTTGTTATTATCATCATCATCATCATTATTATCATTATTATTATTATTATTCAAGTCACTGCCTGGAATCGCACTTGGAATCTTAGGGTTAGAAGACCGCGCTATTATCCATTACGCCATATGTTTAGAACTGCACCAGGACATATTTTTGTAAGCCTAGTACTAATTCGAACAAATAAGTTACGGGGATGTAAACAAAACAACATCGGTTGTCAAGCGATTGTTGAAGGAGAGACACAGGCACACAAGCACACACACACACACACACACACACACACACACACAAACATACATATATACGACGGTCTTCTTTCAGTTTTCCTCTACCAACTCAACACACAAGGCTTTGGTCGGCCGAGGCTATAGTAGAAGACGCATGCCAAAGATACCACGCAGTGGGAATGAACCCGGAACCATGTGGTTGTTAAGCAAGCTTCTTGCCACACAACCACTTCTGCGCCTATGGAAATCTCTACACACAAAGCAAAATAAAACTAAAAACTTTGTCGAATGAAGATGAGCATTTTACCCTAGATACATGATATTCCGTTGCTGTATCACAAACGAAGGGATAAACAACTCGTGCCTATTTCACTAGTTTTTTGTTAACATCTCATCCATTGCTATGTAGTAGGTGGTGTTTTGTGTCAACTCAGGTTACAGTAACGAACACATTTGAGACGGGTTTCCGTCAACAGTGTGAGCTGTCCTCATGTGTTTTATGCACGTCATACATGCATATATTTCTACATGCATATTTTGAATATATGAGAATAAATACGTACATATTTATGTTTATATATATATA
>NC_068988.1:59348992-59350037 GCF_001194135.2 Octopus bimaculoides
ATATATATATATATATATATATACATATATATAGACATCTGATATATGGATAACATTTTATTAAAAAAATAATCAAAAATGTTTCTTCCTTCATCAGTAGATAGGTCGACAGATAGTTTGATTGTTATGAAATACGTACATACATGCATACACCCCCCCCCACATATATATATATGTATGTATACATGTATATACAGGCAGCTTAGTATGCACACACACCAAAACATACGTACACGCTTTCGCGAGCATAAACTTACTAGTTCACACACACACTCACACACACACTCACACACACGAACATGTACATGTTTTCTATGTGTATGTAGGTTAATGTAGCTTTATGTATATGCAGTGTTATTTATATAAAGCCGATTTATGAGAATGTTCTCCATAATTGGCATCCGTTCTGGTAGTATAGCGCTAAGGCATTCAAATATATTTCAATCAATTTAACATTACGAAGTTATTTTAATTCTTATTACTATTAGTCATTCACGTATTTCTTCAGAATGTTTATCTTCATTATCGTAATGAAGAGCCATTTGTGCAACCGTATTCATATTGCTACAGTTCCTTTTATATTGTAATTTCTAATATATATCACTCCGTTCAAATTCCCCCAATGTTGATGTTGCCTTAGTTCTGTCCTTCTACCGATGTAATCAGCTGACCTCTTCCATACAATCATTTGTCATATGCCAAAATTTGAAACGTAGAAAATATGTAACATTCCGTAGAAGTTTTCATAATTTCTTTATAATATTAGAAGTATCAATGTTTGGTTGGTTAATTAATTTTTCCATACAAAATTTTGATCGAATATAGAAACATTATGTGTAAAGAATGGCACAAATAATTTTGATCTCACTTTCAGGGACAGATTAGACATTAGGTTTCGCGCAAGATAGCATGTAAACTGAACGCTGAACAAATAGAAAATTTAAGAAATATAAACAGATATGTTGATATGAAAAGGTTGTGTGTGTGTGTGTTTTTGCGTGTATACATACATACATACATACATATATATATATATATATATATA
>NC_068988.1:59350227-59351799 GCF_001194135.2 Octopus bimaculoides
ATATATATATATATATACGTGTGTACGTGTGTATGTATGTCTTCGCGTGTGTCCTATCGTAAAAAATGCGCAATTCCAAGAGGAGAGAACGCTGCTCCTGTTCTTGAGGCATTTTTAATTCTCCATACATGACGTGTCACTGCAAAAAATATGTACTTCCATTTCACCAGCATATAAAAGGAAAATGGAAAAGATATCTGGAGGACTGCGTTATCATTTTGAATGAGACCATTGATAAACTTGTATAATTTAAATCAATTCTCAATAGTATAAACCCTAACATTCATTTTACAGTGGAATAGAACAAAGAACCACTCCCATTCTTAGTTATTATGATTAAAAAAAAATGAACAGCCAAATTGTAACTGACATTTATCTGAAACCAACAGACACGAAACAATATCTTCTCTTCTAGCTCATGCTCCGTCTTTGAAACCTCAGAACGACACTAATTGAGAGACAATATCCGCCCTGACATATAGACGATGGAAGTAAGCGTGCCAAGAAATTAAGCATTAAATCACTGAGGGAAACAAAACATAACGCCACATCTCAAAACACTACAGAATATATCAACTCACAAACCCAGAAACAATGAGGCATAACACTCTATTGTATAACATCTACCTATGCTCACTACGGATCCAAAAATGAACACTATTCTGAACAAACACATTCATCAAATGCAAAAAGCAACACAAATCGCTGAAACCGTTTCTGACAAATGCGAAGCTTTGCATGACAAACACGAAGCCAATAATAAAACATGTGAACGCCCAAACTGTGGAACATGCCCCAACCTCTTGGAAGGCTTATAATTCCTATTCAAGCAAAAAGAGAAGTTCACACTTAAAACGAATTCCACTTGTACTTCTAAGAATCGATTTCATGCTATTACGCGAACACGGTGTGGACATATCTATATAGCAGAGACAATATGTCACTCAGAGGGAGAAGCACACTACACTGTTACATAAGGAACAGATTCGCTTCTCACCGTACAGACATTTAGAGCGATGTGAATGTAGTATCTAACCAAACTTCAATGTTTTCCTCATCTAGTACTACAAAAAACAGTTTCTGTACAGGAACGTTCAAGCAAAGTAAAGGTTCATTTATCGAAAAATACAGAAAATGCCTAAATCTGAACGCATAACCAACTTCAATTCATGTTCACATACCCATCACTGTAAATACTCCATCTCACCACGTCAGCTTTTCAGTTTTTTGTGTATTTATTCATCCCCTACCCAAAATATGAGCAATTACTTCCCCTGTCCCGAATAATAACGTTCACCACATTACCTCCCCTTAGATTTTTGTCCTTGTTCACTCATTTTAGTCAAACTTCCATACTAAGATCTTTTTACAAAAATACGAAATTACAATAATTTCAAATCTTACAAAAATAGGAAATTACAATGATTTCAATGTTTTGATCAGCGAAAGCGAAAGTGTCCACAAACATAATACTCTTTCAGTTATAAAATATATTAAAACTATGAAAGCTGTGTGCATATTCCTTCTGTTATATACATATATATGTATGAATGTATATATATATATATATAT
>NC_068988.1:59353368-59360520 GCF_001194135.2 Octopus bimaculoides
TATATATATATATATATATGTGTGTGTGTGTGTGTGTGTGTGTGTATGTATATACTTTATTTAGAAGCAGCAGAAATGTAACAATTAAAACGGCAAATAAAACGTCATCATCACGGCGATAGTGGTCAGCAACTAAGTATTTCATCATGTTGAGGTATGGATGTATGTCAGATGGGGCGTAAATCAAGGGAAGAGGTGGATGGTATGATCAACCAGTCCAAAGCCATAAAGGTAAATTATTATTTCTACGTCTAATATGCGGAAGAATTTTATCAATTATAGCTTTACTAATTCTACCCAAGTCAGGTTTCGTAGGAGAAACTAATTGAATACGAGGTTTGCTTTCAAAATCCGGCTTATGATCCTTTAAAATTAAAATGAGGCGTTTTAGGAGTGCGTGGTTCAGTTTTATGAAGGGAGTTTAATTCCCTAATGAGCCTTTAATGATTAGTAATATCATTAAGTGCGTTATTAATGGCTACTTTGTACTTAGAATTCAATTCTTTCAGTAACAGTTTATTATATTCATTGTTTGGAATTGAATAGATATTTTCGGTTTTATCAGATAAAACATACAAGTTCGGAGAGTCCTTTATACCCTTGATAATTTTGGAGATTTTATTGTTGAGTGGATTGGTAATCTTCTAAAATTTTAATTTCTGTAAGATGTGGATAAGATCCTTCTTGAAGTTCAATAAGTCCGGATTAGTTGGAGGGTTTCTACAGGATTTCAGACTAAATTCGTTGGAAGCATGATTGCTTTCATCGATGATATTGCTGTTTTCTTTATGCATCCGGTCGTAATGGAATGCTCTCCCTCTTTTTCTTCTTATAAATTCACTAGTTCTTTGCAACAGGATTTCTCTGCATAGCTGTCTAGGTGGTATTGGGATAATTTTTGTTGACAAATCAAGAAATTTTTTCTCCATTCTTGTTACTATATGCTCGGCATGACAAATGTAGAATACGAGCATTTTAATGGAGATAAGGCTCCAATATATAGTGCAACAGTCTTTTTCGCTCTTATATGAGCTAAAAGTAATAACATATTACATACTTACATTCATACTTAATACTCAGGTGAACGCTTATTACATAAAATGCCCATTGTCCGAAACGTAAATGCTTAATTATTGTCTTTAAACTCTTGCATAGATTGTAAACAAATGCACGTTTATTGTACATACATTTGACAAAGTTTTTCGGAAAATGAGAGAACGGGAACGATAGCCATGTATCTGACTAACATGCTAGATGAAATTATGAACTCATTCTTGTTCTGTGTATTTAAATCGTTTGGTCGGAAATATGTTTTTGAACTGAAGAAGTCAAGATTTTCAATTCGAAAATCAATGTTATCTTCTGAACATGTGGGATTATCATTTCCTTTTATATAATGTGACTGCACTCCATATTCACTGTATACAGATTATTCAAGACTCACGAATTTTACAATGATACACTGATTGCATAAAGCAACACTAATATCAATACTAACGGGTGCTTTTGTGACATTAGAACTTATTGCCACCATTGATGTCTCGAAATGGGTCTAATTCTTTAAACACAAACATTTTACAAATAACCACTTTGCAATACCGTTATGTGTCTAGTAACGATTGTTTTACTTTATCTTATTCTTTTTTTGTTTGGTAAAATTATCAATATTATTGGTAACTATGTTCGATAATACTTTGCAAAATATTTCTTCACTGATGCATAGCAACGTGAATCAGCAATTTTCAAGATATAATTCTGTTGCTACAATTTATTTGTCCAAAATGCACTGTGATATTTCGGCCTATTTTAATTTATCTTGTAAATATTACATGTGTCCTTCACAAACGTTGCTATATTGATGTAACCATCAGAGATTTCTGTTTCCAAAATAAGTATCATTTTGCAAAGGAACAAGTAGCATGCATTGTTCTCGAACAATGCATTCAGTGTTTAGACCGAATAACTGAAGCGTTTCATGCTTTCAAACTAAACGTGTTTCATATCATTATAGATTTTTTAAAATACCACAAAATATTATACTATGATTTGAGATAAAACATTTTATCTCAAATGTTTTATCTCAATAGTTTTTCGGTTTCCTGGGTTTTTTTCATTGTTATTCTATATGCGTCTGCATACTCTCTCGGTGTATGTGCATGTGCATTTGTTAAAATGGCACAAGCAGATCATGTAATGGAAGGATTTTCCTTGGTAGAAGAATATAACTTAATACTTGGAACTAAAGACATTATTACTCAAATTCCAGAGACAATATGCAGGAGTTTCTTCGAAAGCTAAAAATAGCTCTGAACTTGCTGGTACCTAGTCATATTACTGGTACTGAAGTAATGTAAACTTATTCCCGTTCGTAACAGTCAACATTGAAGTGATACACGTTCATTCATTTTTGTACTTGTGATATCAATTTAAATTTAAAAATAGATAAATTTAGTTTATAGAAATTAGCAATAGTTGAATCTCGTTAAGTTACTAACATGAAAATTTGATTTGATCTTAGATATCATCGTTAACTTCTTCGTTAACCATGAACGCATTAGAGAGTTTGCTCACGAGAGACATATTCCTGGATACAAGAATGGAAACATCAGCACCCAAAGTCTTTCGCAAACATTAGCAATAAATGATGACGATACTAATGATGATAATCGTCATAATAATTATAATAAGAAGGATTTCAAATTTCGGCCCAAGGCCAGCAATTTCCTACGAGGAGGAATGTCGATTACATCGACCCCAGTCCTCTGTTGGTACTTATTTTAACGGCCCCGAAAGGATGAAAGTCAATATCAGTCTCAGCAAAATCACCATTAAAGAACATGCTGGTGAAAGTTACCGATGGTGATATTCTAAATAGTGATATGCATTAGATTAAGAACAAATTGAAAATCATCAAAACGTTTCAAGTTATTTCAGCATCACCCATTGAAACCGTTTTTAGCTGTTCAATAATTATCTCTACAAAGCTAAATATGGCTTTTATTTTCACATCTCTACTCTGTTCCCTCTATTCTGTCCTGAATATCAATCAGTTCGAAGCTCCCTGGTGTTGTGCAACAAGGATTACTCAATTACACCCATATTATCTGCATACGAAAGAGTTTCTTCTTCAGACAGGAAACCAGTTATAAAGCTACTAACTCGGCAGAACCTCAAACGAGGAGGCATGTGCTATACAGCGATGACTTGGCCACAATTTTCAAACGAATATTTCTTGCAATTATGACTGTGCTTTATCAAATTGTAAAAAAAAAATCGGACAGAATATGAATCTTCCAAATATTTTTCACATCCAGAATTTTCGGCGTTTATTGTTATCTGTTAGCACACAGTGAAAAATTCCATGATTGTCGAAATCCGCAACACAATAGCTAGCACGTGCGAATGGTCTGTTTCCTTTTTATGGCTGTTATACAGTTCACTTTCCTATTTTATTTGTGTTTCACTCAGTGTATTATGCAGGTAGTTTTGGATATCACTATTTTTATTTACTTCAATTCTTACTTCTGTTTCTTCACGAATTTATTCTTTTCGAATGAGTTGTAGAGCATCAAATGAGCACAGTATTATGCAAAAAAACGTGACATTAATAATCAGAATTATGGTCACAAATGTGGAATGGGCCAGTAAATAATCTCTGGAATTTGTGGATCACGATAAGTAAAAGAGGAAGTAAATTATGTGAAACATCTTAGAAAATACAGAAAATAATGCTACCAGAAAACCTGATACTCTACTTCATTGTTGCTATATATTCTTGTACGTCTACACTTAACAAGAAGATAGTAATGGCGAGGAAAAGGGGAAGAGGGAGAAGGTAAATGTTTGTAATGACCACAACATTTCATAATCAACCTTTCTGAGATTTAGCATAAAGAATGCAGTTTACAGGGAACATTTAGATTATATCGACTAAAACAACTGAGTGACGTTTCCTTCTACCGGCCTCGATCTGGCGAGATTTTAAAAACAGAATGGAAAAAGCAGCCAGAAGAATATTAAACACATTTTACACCATGGATTCTGGCCGCTATCGGCCCTAATGGTGATGTGAGTTGTTTTCTGATTTATCAACAATAGCTGAACGAAATGTAGCCAAAATAACAAAATAAAGTGTGCAAAATACATATGGAATTAAGTAGATAAGATACTTTATGCAATGGCAGAACTTCGAAGACTTCATACCATAGCCGAAATTTGGTTAAATGCAGTATGTAGAAAAATAGTATAAATTGATATAAGAAGGAATTAACTCTATTATCCCACACTCACACACAGTTGGGACCTGACATTTCAGCACGCGAAAATCAAAGCTTCTGCTTGCCTACCATCACATGATATATTCCTTGATGACTACCGAAGATCCCTCAGAACTCTTGCATAGGGCCATCCGAATGACCCCTATATCTTAGGGTCAGAAATATTTTACTCCGTATAATTTCTTTCAGTGTTCACCAATATGCCATCACTTAATCTTTTTCATCGTACTGATTTAATTCCTATGCCATCCAATTACTGGTTGGTTTACCCTCCTCCATTTAATATAGTAATTCTAGTAATTACGTTTTTATTTTTCCCTAATCTGTGAAACTGCAGTCGCAGACTTCCTGCTTTCCTGCGCATTTTCTGAAAGTCTTGTGAGACTTCCTCTTTTACGATTTCATTTTTCCCTTATTGCCATTCCTGTTCAGCTACATCGGATTCCCATCATTCTAAGTAGATGCATGGCGTAAATCTGTTAAAAAAGGAAATTTGGGTATTGTCTATAACTAATACCAACCCCAATTGAGAGCGTTTGAACATTATTTAATGTTGAGACCATGAATGTGGCGGATGGTTCGGTTTTCCTCGAAGCTGCTGATGCTGTTATTTGTTCGACCGACAACGCTGCTGCAACTGCAGACTGCTGAGTCTGACCTACCTTACTGCGCTTCTCAATCTCTGGGCAGAACACTTTCAAAGTAGTTCTGTAATATATATCTGGTCGTAATCCTTCAGGACACATATTATCTGAAGATGGTGTCATTATAAAAAGTCGTAAAGACTTACATGTCCATACTGCCTTAAATGTACTATGACACAATTAATTGGATGCGTCTTTCATGCACAAATTCTACTTGTTTTGGGGATGTCCTTAGATGCTAATTTCAGACTGACATGGAAGCGTGCATTTTTTTTTTGACACGCATGATACTGGTTCTGTTAGAAATTCAATACTTATTTGAGAGTTTTTATAAAGCGTTTCCACCCTTTGTAAAACAGAGGTATATAATAATATCCCCCTTGCCTGCTTTCAGTTTATTTATGGGTAATCAGGTATAATCATCTATCCATTGCAGTGCTTCCGCTGACCCATTTCGGCGTTTTTATTTCTCATTTCATTAATTTCATTAGCACATATGTTAAATTGAGATAGTTGTGTGTATATGCATGTCTGTTACTGGTATTCTTATTGTTTTAGCAGTTGTGCTTTCCGGGAAAGATATATCAGTATGTCTAAAGGCTTATATCTGTTCACTGAGAGCGCAAAATGTACCATATTTTTAAGGGGAAGAGTTTGGCAAATAAGATGTTTTATTATTTTTCTGTTTAATAGCAGAGGTAACGTTTAAAAAATAGCTTTGCGAGGTGTTTTGTTAGAAAACATTTCTCATGAAGTCGAACATATAAATTTTTTGTTGACCGAACTTCAATGTAGTAAAGCAATTCCCTCTTGTAAATCTTTTATATATGACATAAATCAATTAATCATTCAAAGAGTGCATGGGAAATCATAGAAACCCATGTAATTTAAATACGAACAAGCGCGAGACGAGAAAGCAGCAATAAAACTATGATATACAAAAATGAAATCAAACAATTATGAAAGATAGAGCTTGAAATATTTACAGATAAATCAGGAATAAGTCAAAAGCATAAACATTTAATGTAATAAGACCAACTGTAGCTGACAGAGTAGAAATATAATTCTGTGCAAAGTTTGACAACATGTGAGAGGCAGTATGCGTGCCATGAATGGTGAAGTAGTAACTAAATGTGAAGAAGGAATTGTTTCATTTGTGTATATCAAGGAAGATTGAAAGAAGGTATAACGTACTAAAAATGAACAACAAATAATAATAGCATTAAACATCTTTTAAAAATTTGAAGAACAAAGTGTTAAAATTATCTCTTCCTTCAGTAAACACATTCTCACTCTCACGCTCTGTTTCTAGTTCTCTCTCTCTCTCTCTCTCTCTCTCTCTCTCTCTCTCTCTCTGTCACCTTGTCTCTTCCTCTCTCCTCCTTGATATCAGTAACCATAATTAAACCACCGCATTTCCCTCAACCTAAAACACTTTGCACGTTTCTCACTTAATCATACACTATCCCAACCCCCGTAGGGGTGGGGGCATTATCGATTTTATTGATATCCAATTAGCCTATAATTGAACTCAATGTTAGTTTAACATGTATGCTAAGTTTCGTGAAGATTCCTTCGCTGATATATATCAACAAGATGGTAAAAGATATATGTAATGTTCACTTTATTAAAGGAGAATATTTCGCAAAGAACATAGTTTGCTGATATCATATAAATTAATAAGTCAAAACTGCATCAAAAAGAACAAAAACGAAAAGATTAATTATGTCTGATATACAGGATTTTCCCATGCCTAGCCGTCGACAAATGTATGAATGTGTATTAAATGGAATTGATGTTTTAGCTATATGGTTAAATTTATCTTAAAATCAAATGATTAAGTGAACGTAATGAGAACAGGTGAAACATATCTAATGGCCATAATGATCATATACACTACAAAACTATTAGGCAAAATAAATGAAGACATTCTAAACAAAGCGGGAACAAATGATTAAATTGCCATATAAATTTTGATTGCAAATTTCGATAAACTTTACGAAGTTGGACAAACTTTAAATGAAAATTACTTACAGTATAATTGCGATATGGCTGTCAAATGTAAATGCATGTAGCACCAATTCGGCTTCATTGGGTCACTTGTGTATTTTGCTCATTTCTGTGTTACATATGTGCAATATGTATGTTTTGAAATTTTACTAGTGATCATTTCTTTTGATACGACTCATGAATTATTAGTGATATTTAATATATGGTATATATGTGTATAT
>NC_068988.1:59360630-59367134 GCF_001194135.2 Octopus bimaculoides
ATATATAAATATACATATATATATATATATATATACATACATACATACATACATACATAAACATATATTTATATACACACACACCCTGAACATATCATCCTCCATTACGACCTCCGCAGTTACCTGCGGAGGCCAATCCGGGTCTTCAGTCCAGGACAAGACCCCCTCCCTCCAGCCCTCTAGCTTCTTCACAAAGCTATGTACCGTCCTTCCCTTATGAAAGAAGATGACAGAATCATCCTTCATCATTATGGGGGGGGGGGCACAAATTCTCAGCGACGAGGTTTCAGGACATGTCGGCAGTGTACTACTAACCGCTAAAATTCTTATAAAAGAAACTTTCTGCCGGAAAAATACATCCTTTCGGGATCAAATAAGTATGAGCTGAGCACTGGAGCGATGTAATCCACTTAACTACACTCCTGAAGCTATTGGACTTGTGCCACATTTTAAAACAATTATAATACTGAGGGAAACAATTCATCATAGGATTAAATTCTTCGCTAACTATCTTCAAATATGCAAATATATTATATGTGTTGTATACTAAGATCTATCTACAATAATATTTCAACCTTCAAATACGCTGTCGTAATTGTTCACAACATTCATTTAAACATTTCCGTTCAACAAAGGAATTTATATTCTTTCATCTCATAATTCAGACTTAGTATACTTTAAACGGTTTCTTTGGTGTATTTCAATCAATCGATCTTATTCCTTAACTTCTCTCAGTTTTGTCATTTTCCTTCTGATAACTTTCAAGATTCACCTTTTCCTGTACCATTGTGTTGAACACTCACACACCACTTTCTTCTATAGAAATTATATTCAAAGTCTAAAGGGATGATTAGACCCTTTCCAAAATTATATTCCACGAAGCGATAAATGGAAGGTGAGACTTGCCACAGTAGCGTTGTTATTGCCAGACACACACATACACACACACAGACACAAATACACACAAGCACACACATATACACACAGACACATACACACATGTACATACACATACATACGAAGAGGTGCTCAAAAGTTCCTGGCTTTGGGTAACAGAAAATACCGGTGGTTCAGTAAATTATGATTTTATTCAACATATTCCCCTTCCAAATTCAGACATTCATTGCAGCGGTTCCTCGGCTTTTTTAAGCCCTGCAAAAGAAGTCAGAAATGTGGGTCTCCAACAAGGCAGTTCGCAACATCCATAAAGCCAGGAACATTTCCGCACCCCTTCATACGTATATGTATGTATGTGCATATTTTTTTATATACCTAATTAAATACACGCACACACTGACACACACACGGACACACACACACACACACACATACACACACACACACACACACACACACACACACACACACACACACACACACACACACACACACACATACACACATAGTGCTCATCAAACAAAATGATGTAATTGTTTATTCCTCTGTTGCTTATTGGTTTTGTTGCTTTCACAAACAGAAATATGTCTATATGTTGAGATACTTTTATTTTGATGTAATTCTGAGATGAAGAATGATGAAGGTATAAAATAAGAAAGTATTTTTTCCCCAAAAGTGTTTACTTTACACACAAAATTTTACTCAGAGGTGTAGCATATAATTTTTAGGATAATGAAATTTGGTCACAAATTTTGGCATAATTCCTTCAGAGGGGATAAGTCGCTTATATCGATCCCAGTGCTCAACTGTCACATACGTTATCGATCCAGAAATGAGGAAAAGCAAAATTGACCTACACAGAATATGAACTCAGAATGTAAAGACGAGCGAAATGTTGTTACGCACTTTGCACAGTGTCGTAACCGTTCTGCCAGTTCGTCACCTCAAGACAAAGAAATATTACTCGTAAAATATGCTTATAAAAACGTAACAAGCTTGGGTTAGTAATTATTAATAAAGAATATTCTGTTATTGTTTAGTTGCTGTCCCGTCGTTGACTCGCTACACTGTTAGAATAGATGGATTGATCACTTTTCTCAAATAATCAGACGAATTATCCTTGTATAGGCTCTCTTTATTTCTTTGCAGAATACCGTTATTTCATTCGTGAACATATATTCGTTCAATGTAGAATTTGTGGAGAGCTTTAGTGTGTTCAATATAGAATTAATGGCGAAATTTTCACGATATAAGCTATGTTAACTAGTCTGATTCAGGGCTCGTCATAGGCATACACGCATTTCACTGTTTGATCGTTTGCATTTACTGGCTTTCACACATATAAATACGGTACGCCGATTTGCTTTGGTCAAAATCTACGATAGAGATTTCGCTCATTCCTTCATTCCTATAGCTAGATGTATATTAGCGGTAATTTTATAAACATGATGATGATTTCGGTGTTTTTTGTTTTAGAACTTATTAGAATCAAGCTATATTTCATTTTGTATTTTGTTGCTCGAACCTGTTTTCTATAAAATGGTTTTGATTTCTCAACTCCAAATCTGATCACCTTTACAGAGCATCTTCAGAACAGACATATTTTTAAAAATATCACCTAGATTCTTGATCATTTGCATTAAGGTTTCTGAATTTTTTTGCGATTTCTTAATATTCATTGGAAGGAAATATATTACCGGCGAGATGAGGGAAAAAAGAAATAACCATTCTCATGAATCAGTGGGTAAAGAATATAAGCTAGTTTTGCTTCTTTTTGTACATCCAAAGTAAGTTTTTGCTTTGCTGAGCTCAGTATTGAATTGAATGTGAAGATTTATGTTGTTGCTGGAGTAACACAATTTCACTTGATTTATAATTATATATACATGTTAATGATATATAAGTATATATACATGTCAACGTATGACATTTTTACTTGATGTAATGAAACACCTAGAAATCTCATCTCTTGCAGTCCTCATTCAAATCACAGCTGGATTCGATCCAAACATTACGTTTCATAGACTGTTCAGTTCAAGATATCGCGTTTAGATCTAGATATCGCTATGACAGAGCTAATTATTTCCCATGGGTCATATATTATGTAACACACTAGCCTGTTATCATAAATATGATAGTTCTTTCTCTGAAATAAGTTAGAGACCATGTTCAGTATTTTGTCTACGTAAACACTGTAGTGGCGTAGAATTAGTTAATGATTTTAACCAGTTGGTGTTAGTATCAATTCTAAAAATGTGTGGTATGTTGCTATATTGGTCCACATCATCAAATGGAGATACTTTAATTTGCTATTTTAGGAAGATATTTGACTACATGCAAATCACTTCGCAAATAGATTTTTTATGTCCTTCAGTAAAGGTTCTATCGTAAAGCGTAGGAAGTTACTTAAGCAATGGTTTTCCTTTTTTTTTCTTCACTATATTGATGTGCTAGAAATGTTTCAGTTTTAAATCCTTTGATGATAGTAGGCATACACATTCGGTCTTTCTACTGTCACATATGTCATTAATTAATCTATTATTATTTATTTTAGGCAGTTCATCGATATTTTATTTTAAGTTTTTGTAAAGTAATCCAATTGTTTATCAGTTAAGAAACTCATTTTTGAGTGCAGTAAAAAGGTGAGTAGTTACCTACTTTTTACCTATTTGTAATGTTTCAGAGTTTACATTGGCATATAGCATATTCAGTACAATGTACTTATAGCAGCATATTCACAATGAATACTTAACCGTCTTTGTCAGTTTCTATAATTATATTTGTGTCAAAGTTAAAATCTGTGAGATGCATTATCGTCGGCAAAAATTGGTTTTTGTTTGCTTTCTTTTTCTTCTTTGTATAGTAAAATTTAAATTATATTCACAGAATACATCAAGAGCTGTATTTATTTCTCCTTCCGTCTATTATTCTTTGATCGTTCATTTATTTACAATTAGATCTATATCGTCATTATCCTTCTCAAATATCTGTATTGCTAATCTTGGTTTACAGCAGAATTCTACAATGCCATTATGGTTTCTAATATATTCAGTTTTGTGAATTGGCGTCACATACAAAGCTTTGCTATCTATATTTATTTGTAAAGAGATTACCACTGTTTAGCAAGATTATATTTGGATTTTCGTCATTGGAATGAATGTTGTTTCTCTTTATTTCTTGTGTACAGTATATGTAAAAATGGTTATTCAAATGATAATTTATACATTTTCTAAATATATTATCAGTGTTTCTTCACTTGTTGCTTCTATAGCTAGTGTGCAATTAGATTTTGTGTAATTAGGTATGATCCTTGTTACCTGCTCCTTATCATGTAAGTTTTCGTTCTGTCTAAAAGTATTTTTGCATAACCTCTTGTTGGGATTATTCTCCCTGAATTTTGGTTACTTATTCCCTTGATTATATCTATATATATGAGCTTTTGCTATCTATCTTATGGTATGAATAATATATGGCTTAAATAAATTGCGTATAAACAACTCCGCTGCGTGTTTTTTTTTTACATTTTGAAATTGTGTATATGTATTCAGAGAGTGGTAGTTGTCTTAGAAAGTTTGTGATTACCTGGGTTTTAACGTTGTGTTATAGCGTTGTTTTTTTTTCTTTTTTGTTTTGGTAATTGTAATCTCGGTTACGCGTTGGATGATAGGGTTCCGTAGAAGTTTGGGTCTTTGATTTCTTTATGCACACACACACACACATGCACATCCATACAAACGCACCCAAATATATACATTATATATGCATTCATGTGTAATCAGTATGCACGGATACGTGTATATTAAGACATATGAAGATTCTACCTGAATTAACCGGTAATACGGGGTTAATTTTCAGTACCTGTTTCCATTACACTGTTTCATGTGCCTCTCTACCTTTGTTGCTGTCACATATAGTGAAATTTTAGAATTACGTCAAAATATTCAAATTAGGTATACTGAAATAATTTTTCACGTTAAATCACATTTTATGATTTATTGTTTCCAGACCAATGCCGTCAGATATTACTGGGGTTTAAAGTTTAATCACAAAATGAAAACAAAATCTTTATGAGGAGGAAGTTTTATTAAACAAACGAAAAAAGAGCGTTACGACGATCAAAGTTGTAAGAACTTTGGAATCTTAATATGCTTAAATGACAAAAAAGACATGTGAAACTGTCGAACGAACACGCACATTATTTAAAAAGGAAAACACTTACAACAATATTTCAACGGAACAATTGATACTTGATGTAATTTCTTTGTCATTTAGTAGTGGAAATGAATGATAGTATGTTCATAAAAGAATAGTTTTTCTTTTTTCTTTTTCTGTAAGATGGCTGCAGATTTGTTAGTGTTGGATGAAATATAGTGCTATATTTGTTTGCATACCTTGCAACCTGAACTCAATTTCGTCAGATGTCAACAGCGGCTTTCATTTCCCACTTTGATGAAAGTATAGGGAGAATGATCAGAAATTATGCATTCGTGTAATATTAGATGAATTAGTAACATTAACAGCGGCATCGCTTTCGGCAAACCTCACGACGACACCTTTGTCGACCTCTGTCAGTTTATACCGGTGAACAATCACTTGGAAACATCGGTAGCGATGTGAGGAAAGAATTGTATAAATTCTACGAATGTTCTTCCAAATCTCCAGTTCCGTCCTGCACTCTTTTCTGCAGATCAATGCAAAACCGTGGGTGCGAAGGACCCCAGAGTTTTATTTTCTCAATGCGGAGAATATACAATTTTTCAAATCCCTTTCTTCGTCATTAAAAAAAAGTCTTTGTTTCATGATTGTGAACTTTTGGATGGATAGGATTGAACCACTATATTGCATGCAGTAACATTATTCTTCACAGTAAAAGGTCGTGTTAATGACTTGTATTTGTTCATAAATACATTCAGTAGTCGCATCTACATTCTGACGCATGATAAATGAGGAAATTCACTTATCGTACTAGATAGGAAAGAAATATTGATTTTATAAAGGGCCCATTTGTTTGAATGTTTTTCTCCCAATACATTATAAATCCTGTTCTTATCTACCACGTTTCAAATTATCATTCGGAAAAAATTCTAAAATTTAGAATGATCATATATCGTCAGTTTCATTTATTAGTATATTATTAGTATTCTATTTATCTATTTTTTGGGTGAAGGAAATGAAAAAAAAACATAAAAAATTACTTTTTCAATAGTAGAAAATACCGCAACAGACTAGATATAAAGATGCAGTAATCACTTGTAAACTTTTGTGTCAATTTTTTTAAGCACTTACTTTTGTTAGTAAGCGAAGAAATAACTTTGGTAAATCATATGCGTTTTCAAATGTCAGATAACGAAAGCGCTTAAACAGTTAAGATGTTTGATCGCGAAAATATAAAAAAATTGATCACCCAACATAAGAATTACTCAGTTAGTGCATCTGGCCTTTGCATATATAATTTGATAAAATGAAAGCAATTGTCGGGATACGCATACACACACATAAACACACACACATACATACACACACATATATATACATGCATATATGCATATAAATATGAATGCACCATATAGATATATTTTATACATATATGTATATATATATATATAT
>NC_068988.1:59367414-59369663 GCF_001194135.2 Octopus bimaculoides
ATCGAAAAAGTGAAAACAATCAATGTTAATTCTCTAAACGAGGTATTAACAGTAACTGCACGATAAAGTGAATTATATTGCCACTTAAATGTGGCTGACCCCTAGGGGTGGATGTTACTGTTGCTTTTATTCCCAGGAAGACATCTCCTCCAGCTGGCTTATCGACACACTTCTGTGTCCTGTTTGTTTTGTCAAGGGAAGTTATCCCTCTCATCGTGATCTGTAGCACGAACGGACTCGAGTTTCAGGGTTATTTCCCTTCGTCAGCGTCCGATAGCCACCGATCTGCGATGAGAAAGCTAATTCTTGGCAAAACTTATATATCTTTTTCCAGTGAAATTATTCACTGATATCAAAAAAGTGAAAACAAGCAAAATTATATATACTTATGTATATAATATATATCTATACATATGTATATATTTTTACATGGATACATAGACATACTCATGCATACATGTGTGTGCGTGCGTGTGTCTGTGATGCGCTCGCGCGTGTTTGTGTGAGCGTATACGTATGTGGATATGAAGATAGTAACTAATGTTTGTACGTATTGCGTTGAACGCATGACATTTCTAATATTCAGTTTCCACTTGAATTTAAAGATATTCATTTTTTATATTTTTCAGAGTTTTCTGTATTCAGTAGAGTTGAGAAAATTTAAACTCCCATTAAAATTTGCAAGATTCATCTTTATTAGTATAAGATGACTTCTTAACGTCTATAACAAACAATGTTATGCAAATATAATCTATGTAGAGTTTGTTGTCAGAACGATAATTTTAAACTGTATTTGCACACATCACAAATCACTGGTTTTTATGGTTTTTCTTTTATGCAATATTGTTATTCATCTTTGTATTGAAGACTAGTATTATATTATTAGTAATTTTTCCATCGTTAAACTCCTACATTAAATGAAATTTCTTTCATGACGGCTGGGAATACGTATTTGTTGTCATATATAATTCAATATACCTTGCGTGGAGTATTGTGCTGAAAATGTTTTTTTTTTAAGCACGTGGTAAAATAGATTGCTTTGTATCGAACAGAAACAGCTTTTCAATGTTTGTGGAAAGACAAAGAAGCACCAGCATAATCACTCGCCATCTTAGAAACAGAATATATTTTCCGCGTAAATTACAACATCCTATCTTATATACGAATTCGAGTTCCACTATGTAGCACCTTACATATATAAATTTGGAGACGGTCATAATAGAAATATTTCATCCTTGGAGTGGTCAATCAATTTTGACCTAAGAGGAAATTCTTGGAACATGGTTGTTCACAGCTTCTCAATCAATGGAAAATGTTTGATGTCAGGTAACCGGCAAGAAATATTTCCTGACGTGAAGGTATACATCACAATAGATAGGGATAAGTATATACAACAAACAGATGCATGTAATATATCGGGCAATAGGTTTTGTCTGCCATCCCACATCCCAAGAGTATCGAGCACGTAAATTTATAGATTTTCTGTCAAGCAATATAATTAACAATTATTTGACCGATTGGATGCTATATTAGAGTGTCGTTACATCAGGTTATCTCCAACACAATTTGCCTTAGATGCACAAATTATTCAAGAAACTACATCATTTGACTTAAATGTTCGCGGTGTTCAAGAAGCTACAGCATTATTTATCCATGCTTTTATATAATAAACATTGAGAGACATTTACAACAGATTTCGAGAAAGGTAAATTTGAAAGGTCTTAATGAAATTAATGCAAAATGCACGCTATAGTAAATTGAAATTCCTTTCAAAATTATCACTTTTAATGAACTTAGGTTTCACAGAAACTGTTAAATGTTTACATCCACTCGAAATATAGGTCAGTAAATATTGTAAGTAACAATGAGTGCGGTGACGAGAACAAAGAGAAACTATGACTGTTCACAAAAAATCAAAGTACACATATATGTTTTAATTATATCCTTATTGTAATATGTAAAATCTACTGCAAATAAATGTAGTGCAGTCAAAAATGTACTTTAGGTAGATATTGGTGACGACTTGAAAGTGTCACGTTTAATTCATTTTGCAATCGATTCTTGCACCTAATTATAATTGTGTCGAACATTCTTACGTATTGCATGGGAAATGTTGACGCCTTAGGAAGAATGGTAAGCTAATTGAAGAGCAAATCGATCAAGGAGGCGGAGATCTTAGACATTTTATTTTTCTACACATACGTGAGACATATGCATGAACATATATATATATATATATATATATATAT